>NC_067149.1:43716029-44016029 GCF_903995435.1 Acomys russatus | reverse complement strand
ATGGTTGTGTAACAGGTTGCTAGGACTCTGTGAAATCTCTTTCCAAGAGAAAATTTCCCCTCTGGCTAGAGCCAGTTCCTTCTCCCAGCATGAGATTTCTGGGGAAATCCCCATTTATTTGAGGTTCATTGTTTCCATAGTCCTATAGTCAAATTGAAAGATGCAAAGTATCTCTAGAATATCTTCATTTCTGCCAGGCTGGTTAAACAAATAAGGAGGCGGGAGGGCTCTGGGAAACAGCCCAAGGCTCAAACTCTGGAGCTCAGTGGAGATGGAGTAAGCCTCTGCTCAGGGAACAAGGACTTGGACAACCAGGGAAACCAAGTGGCTCACTGAAAGCCACAGAGCTGCTGAGGACAACAGAGTCAAGCGCTGTTCTAGAGCAGAAGCTGTCTTTCTAAAGATCCGAGACTCCTCCCCTGCGAGACCTACAACCTGCTGAAAGAGCCTGTTTTGCTGAAATGGCCCTTCCTCACTTCCCCCACGCCCTCATCCTCACTGCATAAAGACTAGTGCCTCCTCGGCCTCCTATGGATGGCACACCACACACCTTCCCTGTCAAGTTTCTCTCTTTTTTTAAATTCTTTTTTATTAATTTATTCTTGTTACACCTCAATGGTTATCCCATCCCTTGTATCCTCCCATTCCTCCCTCCCTCCCATTTTCCCCTTACTCCCTCCCCTATGACTGTGCCTGAGGGGGATTTCCTCCTCCTTTATATGCTCATAGGGTATCAAGTCTTCTTCACAAGTTTCTCTTTTTACCCTGTGCGAAACCGGGTCCTCCCCTGCTTCCATCCTAATCTCCTCAGAGCACCTGATGCTACCTCGATATAAGAGACACTCCCACAGCATACTGGGGTGTGTCCTCAGGGACCTGCTGAGGGAAAACAAGGGAAGGCAGTGTTTCACCAAACCACCACTTGGCACTCTAGAGGGCAGCTCTCTCTGCCAACTGCCCTACTGTCTACCAAAGCAGTGCCTTTAAATTTTTACCTATATACATTTCCCATTTTGAATAAAGAGTTCTGCAGCTGAGGAAATGTCCCAGCCATTGGAGGGCAATATTTTTATTGCATGGATGGAAAAAAAAAAAAAAATCAAGGCTCAAAAGACAAGGCATGCATCTGTAGCGGCCCAGATCTTAGCAGCTCCCTGCCTGGAGCCTCTTAGGAAGGAAGGCCTTTCAGTTAAGTAACCATTGCTTTACTTAAAGGAAATTTTACTTGTAGGTGTTCCTGCTGGGGAGTAAAAGAAAGGGAGTGTTCTTATTCTGCGGGAGACTAGGGATGCTGTAAGCTAAGCCAGGCCATGAGTCTGAAGCCACAAACTAGTCCCATACCTAACTGCCTTGTACGTATGCACTTTGTTTCTCTCTCTACCCCTCTCCTCTCCTCTCCTCCTGTCTCCTCTCCTCTCTTTTCCTTTCATTTCCTCCTCCTCCTCTTCTTCCTCCTCCTCTCCCCAACCCACTTCTCTCCTATTCACTATGTAGCCTTTACTGCCTGGACTTCAGTGTGACCAGGCTGGCGTTCAAATTAATAGAGATCCATCGACCTCTGCCTCCTGAGTGCTGGGAACTATTTTCTAATTTGAATATATTTAAATGTCTGCTATTTTAATGGGATGCTTTGTGATGTTAGTCAGACTGGAATATATATATATATATATACACTAAGAAATGCCTGGAACACCAGTGTCTGAGCCCAGCAGAGACTGCTTCTCTTTTCAAATGCAAATCCATTGTGGATGGGTCAAGGATTCTGATCCACAGAATGCCTCAGGGACCCAGGCTGACCACATAGTGACTGCATCATTAGAACATGTGGCTTTCCAGCTAACTATGGCAATAAGACAGCCACTGGCTCCTTCTCTTTAAAAAGGGTTTTTATGGGGCCAGGAAAGATGGCTTGGTGGTTAAGAGTGTGTATTGCTCTTCCAGAGCGCTGGAGTTCACAATTTTAAATCTAGGTTCCATGTGTGAGGGGATCTGAAAAAACCGTCTTCCTGAGTCTGGCTTAGCTTGCTTTACATCATGATCTCCAGCTCCATCCATTTTCTTGCATATATCATCATCTATCTTTTTTCTACAGCTGAATAGAATTCCATTGCATGTGTCCAGGGCATTAGACAGGACTGGGTTCTTTTTCTTAGAAAAACATTGATGGGTTTATTGACTTAGAACCCTTTGGGCATATACACAGGCAATGGCATGGCTGGGTCATATGCCAGTTCTTTAGTAATTTAATTTTTTTTTGAATCTCCAAATTGATTTCCATTGTGAATGCACAAATGTACATTCCCACCAGCAGGGAGTAAGAGGCCCCTTACCCGCCACATTCTTGCCAGTATTTATTTTCTTGATGACAGACAGTCTAAGTGGGATGAGATGGACTCTAAAAGCAGCCTTCGTTTTCATTTTTCCAGTGGCCAAGGATGTTGACTGTCTTTTCAAGAAATATTGGCTATTTGTATTTCTTATTTTAAGTGTCTGTCTGGTTCAGTTAGCTTGTTTGTTGATCAAATGGTTCAGATTTTGGTGTTTTTGTTTCTTTGGTTGATTGTGGTTTTTTGTTTGTTTGCTTGCTTGTTTGTTTTTGTTTGTTTGTTTGTTTGGGTTTTTTGGCTCTTTATGTATTCTAGATATTAGTCTGTTGTGTAGTTGGCAAAGATTTTCCCACAACTTCTAGGTTCCTTCACTCTGTTTGTTTGTTTGTTTGTTTGTTTGTTTCCCGTGTAACATCATCTGTCAGTTCTTGCAATCATTTCGTGTGCTGTGGGAATCCTTCTCAGGAAGTCCTTGCTCATGTCTGGGGCTTGAGGTGTGTTACCTGTTCTCAAAACTTCGAGCTCGTGTTTAGTTTCATTCTTCTGCACATGAGAATTTAGTTTTCCAGGCACATTTGTTAGGTAGGCTGTCTTTCTGCAATGTGTGGTTCGGATAGACACCGTCATCAAAATTTTGGTGACTACAGCTGTGTGTTTTATTTCTGGGTCATTTATTCCACACACTGATCTAACATCTGCTCTGCTGCTCTTGTTCAGATGTCGTGTGATGGAATGAAGTTGGGTGTGGTTATACCTCCAGCATTGCTCACTCTGCTAAGGATTGCCTTGACTACTTGGGTCTATATCGATGTTAGAATTGTTTTTCCTAGTTAGGTGAAGAATGTCACTGAGATTTGAGTGAGGGCTGTGCTGAGTGTATATGTTGTTTTTGGTAATATAGCCATTCTCACAACATGAAGTTTTGTGAAATAATGGTGAATAATTCTAAATAATATGTTAGGTAATTTTTGATGGCTAACCTATAACCAACTTTGTACTAAATGTGTGTGTGTGTGTGTGTGTGTTTGGGGAGGGGGGAGGTTGAATTAAGAGCATTTCCAGTAAAATCTGAAACAAGAAAAGGCCGCTAGTTTTCTCCTCTCTTACTCAAAATATAGTGCTTGAAGTCTTAGTGGGAACAACAAAGCAAGAGAAAGAAAGAAAAGGGATGCGAATTGGAAAGGAAGAAGTCAATTCATTCCCATTTGTACATGACATGGACACGATCCTGTCCTTTAAAAACCCTAAAGACCTTTCAGAAAACTCTCAGGCCCTACAAACACTCTCAGCAAAGTAATGGGATAGAAAGTTGGCATGAAAAGCCAGTGGTTTTCCTATCTAACCATAGCAGACTTGCCAAGGAAGAAATCAGGGAGGGAAGATGCCACTCATGACAGCCTCTGGAAACCAAAACACATGGGCATTCACTAGAGAGTGGTAGACCCTGGAAATACTGCGTTAAGTGAGCTAATCCAGGTGTGGCGAGACAAGTACTGCACACTTGCTCTCAAATGCAGAGCCTCACTTCTGATTTTACATGTGTGTACTTATGTTGGAGTGACTGTAGACAGGCATTAGGAAATTAACTGTAAATGCGCCATCAGGAAGGTAATCCACACTTGTCCTCTGTAGCAGAAAGGTCAGAATTGGTAACATGGCCCCAAGTTCAGGGAGCTGGGAAAGACTGATGATCATTTTACATAATCTGGGGCAGCAGTGTTTCTGCCCAAAGCACCCAACTTCAAGTGCTGGCACACAAACTCAGGAAAACTCAGATGTCTGGTTTCCTATAAGTAAGCCACAAGATCTACACTTTGGAGTGAGGAATGTGTCCCTGTTCCCTGTGGGCTCTGTAACAGCTGTCCCCTTATTAAGCCACCCTTTTAATCACTAGACATGGTTACATTTTTGTTTTTCTTTCTGAGACATAATCTCACTCCGGAGCCTACACTGAATTCGCAGTGATCCTCCTGTCTCAGCTTGGGATTACAGGAATAAGGCTGACTTACATTTTGTATTACTGCTGTGTGTACAACTCTGAAAGAACTGACTTGGGGGGGACTTTATAAATCTTGTACTCACTTCATCATCCCACAGCGTGCTGAGCTGTCCTTGGTACCAGAGACAAGCGGTGAGGCAGAAAGGCATCCGTGACCACCCCACTGTGCACCAGTGCTCCTGGGAGTGCCTTTTAAGCAAGCAGGATCATAAATATTGAAGAGGCCCCAGGTCAAAAGCTCTGCCCAACCCTGGCCAGGGTTTGCTTTGCTCTTGTGTGCCGGGAGAGCAGCTAAGGATAGGCAGAGAAGAAGATGGTACTGCCAGCACCACAAAAGCCAGGAGAGGGAAGAGCTTCAAGAGCTCCGGGCTGTGTGCAGCAGGCAAAGCTGGGGCTTCATGCAGGACCTGGGCAGACACTGGGTAAAGATGCAGAGGGCATCAAGGGGAAACCCTACTTCACATCCTTTCTGAATAAGCTGTTCTTCCTGTAATGAGCTTTCTGAAAACTTAACAGTGTTGCACCATGTGTCCGAGGAATCAGTGTTGACCCAGAAACCCCAACACAGGGCATTCCCCAGGCTGAACACTGCTGCTCGGCATCAGTGTTTGAGGAACTACCCAGACAAGGAGTTACATCTACACATTCCACAAGCCAAGCAGGGGGAACTTAGCCCTATTGTGAAACCCCTGTTGCTGGGCCAACGAGAACACATGAGGAGTCCCCAGCTCTGATCCCAGTTGGGGCAGTGCTGTGTCACTATGTAGGTCAGAGCACACCCTACATGGTCAAAGCCTAGCTTATCCGCAGGCCATGACTGGTCTCACCGTAGAGTGGGCAGAGCTGTGTTGATTGGATAGTTCTAAGATGCCGTTAAGCCCATCTGCCCCACATCCTTCCATTCTCCTGGCCCACAGTAATCCTCCTGCCTCTGTCATCAAATGTCTGTTCAGGGATAGAGTCCATCTTGTGGGTATCAGTCAAGGAGAGAGGAGGAAACACACCCCTGGTCAGGGGGATGAAGGAACAGAGCTCGCATCAGTACTGAGGCTGTGTTGGCCTTCATCTTATAGCCCAGCAAATAGGAAGGACCTCAGGGAGGGTCCTCAGCCAGGAAGCCAGAACTCTAACCCATCTCTATTTTCTATAACTAGGGGCAACCTTGGTCTCAAAGTATTAAGTGGAAAATTCTAGAAATAACTAGATGCCATTCTGAGGGTCATGAAGAAATATCACCACCCAACTTCTCTCTGCCTAGGCAGAAAGAATCCTTGTGCCCCTTAGATGCACACTCTGTGCATTACATGCCTGCCAGAGTCACTTAGTAGCCACCTCTGTCACCAGACTGACTACGGCAGTATCAGCGCTTGAGTTTAAGGAGCCCTAGTTTTACTTGTTTAACTTGATCTGTCTAGTCAGGAGTGAAATTCTTCACCCACTAAGAAATAGCAATGTAGGGGGCTGGGCCTGGTGGCGCACACTTTAATCACAGCACTTGGCAGAGGCAGGCTGATCTCTGTGAACTTGAGGCCAGCCTGGTCTACAGATGGAGTGCAGGACAGCAAGGGCCATACAGAGAAACTCAGTCTCAAAAAAAAAAAAAAAAGAAAGAAAGAAAGAAAGAAAAGAAAAGGGAAGGAAGGAAAGGAAAAGGAAAAAAAGAAAGGAAAAGAAAGTGTGATGTGTTGTATGGCCTGGATTAGTAAAAACGAGCCAGTCTTCTGTCCATGAATATTCTGACAGAAAAACAATCCATGTGAGATTGTTTGTTACCTAAAACTCTACAAGTTGTGAGCACAAGCCAGTCAGGCTCGTAACTAAGCTAAGAAGGCATTCAATCACAGGGTTTGGGGCCTTTCACAGTCTCAGAAGTTCAAAGCATACCCACATGTGATAGGGGACAACTCTAATTGAAACGCCAGAGGAGTAGAGAAAATCCTTGTGCTTTACCTTCCGTGAGAGCATATGGGCAGGCCCGGAGGTCCTCATTGCTTCTGAGGTGGCAAGTGGAGAAGAGACAGCGAGAGCCCCACCTGTGAGTTAGCCACAGAACCTGGAGGCTGGACACGGCTCCCGGTGGCCTTTACGGTTAAGAACTTGCCGAGAATTGAAACATTACGAGACCAGAATCAGGCGCCCAGACTGACTCTTGTGCCTGCTGAGTCCCCTATACCAGTGTTCATTGGTGGATTTTTTTGGCTTCACTTCTGTCCTGTTTTCTCACCCATGACGTGGGAACATTGATCAGTGCTTCTTGGTGCTATCTATTGTAAGGACCGGATGATTCACAGGACTGTCCTGCAGTCCAGAAGGAACGAGAGTGGACCAGATGAACCCCCACTGGGAGAACCGGCCCAAGGGAGGAAACTCCAGAGTAGTGATGGGATCACTGTGAAAGGGAGGAAGGAAAGGAAGGTGAGGAAGAAGCTTAGGAAGAATCTAGAAAAGCTGAGAAGCCACCGTCTAGAATGTTCATCAGAGAGGAAAGAGTACATGGCTTAAAATGTTTAGAAACTGATCCAGAGTCTTGGAGCTCCCGTAGAACTTTCTGGTGGGACAGGTGGGGTAGCTCCTCAGCCTGATGCTCCCTACTTAACAAGCCTGCACTTGGACAAGGATGACCAGGTTGAATGAATGTTCTCATACCAGGGCTATGGGCGCTGGACAACACTGGATGGGACTCCTCCTGACTCCCCAAGCAGCACACCTGTCCTGGCGACTTTCATGTCAATGGGACACAAGTGAGAGTTGTCTAAAAGGAGGAAAACTTAATTGAGAAAAATGCCTCCATAAAATCTAGTTGTAAGCCGTTTTCTTAATTAGTAATCCATGGGGGAAGGCCCAGCCCGTTGTGGGAGGGGCTGTCCCTGGGCTGGTGGCCCTAGGGATGCTATAAGGAAAAAACAAAAACAAAACAAAACAAAAAAAAGGCTGAGCAAGCCATGACTGATGAACAAGCCAGTAAACAGCATGCCTCCGTGGCCTCTGCATCAGCTCCTGCCTCCAGGCTCCTGGCCTACTTGAGTTCCTGTCCTGACTTCCTTTGATGAGGAACAGTGATCTGGAAGTGTGAGCCGAATAAACCCTTTCCTCCCCAGGTTGCTTTCGTCACCGTGTTTTTTTCAAAGCTATAAGCGAGCATCCTTTGTCATCTTTCTGACAGGTGACTTCTGGGTCTGAAGACAAGCACTGAAGATGAAGGAAGATTGCCCATCTAGTTCTCACGTGCCTATCAGTGACAGCAAGTCCATTCTGAAGTAAGTTGGAGTGTGCAATGTTGGGGTGAGGGGTGCTCAGCAGTCACCTGTGGCTTCTTCAGACATGGTACTGTGCCCTGGGGACAGTGGTGAGTGCTTTTGTTGGGGGGCTGCCCCTCTTTGAAGATCAAGGTTTCTTTAGGATTTGGGTTTGAGCATGGAGTGGGGTGCCCATGGGGCTCTGCAGTAACAGTATTTAATTTGTTTAAAGACTAGAATTCTATAAACACTCTTGCTGCTTAAAACAGCCTAAAAATCTGATTGTCAGTTTTAATGAAAAAAAAATGTACCTTATTGATATATTTTAACTTTGCTTATTTTTATTTACTCTATCTCATAAAACTACTTGGAATATTTTCTCTGAACTGAAGAACAGCATCTATTTATTACACTCATTGTGTGTGTGTGTGTGTGTGTGTGTGTGTGTGTGTGTGTGTGTGTGTGTTGGGAGGTGCCTGCCATAGCAACTATGTGGAGGTCAAAAGACAACTTTTGGGACCCACCATGTGGGTCTCAGGCATCAAACTCAGGGCACCAAGTTTGGCAGTAAGAACCTTTACCCACTGAGCCATCTTGCCAGCCTAAGAAGCATGTTTCCCCGACTTTATCTTGCCTTTTAAATCCTGAGTATGATTACTTTCTAAAACTGGGCGTGGTTAGCTTCACATACCTGTGTATTTCCCAACACGTGTGAGTCCAGCCTTTACATATTAATGGACACAGGACAAATACAACATGGACTCCTCACTTGCTGCTGTCACTAAGTCGCTCACTGTTCTTCCCGTTGGTGCCCCACATTTCCACATCATACACAGAACGCACACCTGCCTGAGCCTCAGGATGTCCTTGTTCTTTTTTTGTGCTATGTGTGGTGGTGGTGGGGGGCGCTGCTTAGGAAGGTGCTAGAACACTGGAGCCCAGCAGGAGCCCGTGGCCAGGAAGGCAGAGCACACTGTAGTTAACGAACACGTCACACACAGCCATGTACCAGCCCTCTGTGGCTCCATGTTGATTGGCAAACATTCTGGATGCTGCTCAGTTCAGTATGTATGCTTTGCTAGTTCTATCTGCCTGCCCCCTCCCATTTCAACCTGCTGGGAGGTTGAAAAATCACCAGCGTGTTTCACACCCCATAACCCCTGGCCTGGACCCATGCTGTGCGGATTTTCCTTGTTCTGACCCCCCATCCCCTTGGGCACTATGGTTTCCCAATGTGCTGGGAGAAAGTATTTGATCAGAGTGGCCTGCTTGGGCCCTGTCACCCTCACCCCTGGATTGTATCTCTGGACAGTCAAGACAGGGAAGAGGCAGCCTCACCTCCCTTGTGGCCCCACAGTACCTGGTAATCCAAGTCACTTAGGTCTTCGGAGGCCATGGGCCAGAGGCGAGCACAGGAAGGGTGTTAGGGCCTGTTCCTAGCAGTAGTGAACATGCACACATACCCTAAGTTGCTGCCTGTGGGGTGGGAACCTGCCTAGGAATTTGCTTACTTCTCAGCACCTTCATCTTGACTGCCTTCCTCCTCTAATGCATCCAAGGGTGCAGATGCAGAAGCCGCAGGAAGGGCAAGTGCCATGATCAGACAAGCAGGTCTCTTGGTTTATTAGATGTGGTTGGCAAAAATGTAAGCCACAATATTTATTTGATGGATGAAAGTGATGTCAGTGGTACAATGTCTTGGTCTAGGCCCCTCCACTCCCCAAGTGACATGAGTGTCTGTATCTTTTTAGGTCAGAACTCTTAAGCCTGCTCAAAACTTACAACTGCTACCATGAGGGCCGGAGCTTCCAGCTAAGACACCATGAGGTGAGACCTGTCACCCTCTTTGCTTGCAGGGTCATCAGATGGCTTAGCTCCTGTGGACTGCGGAGTTCTGCATCTGTTGCTCCCAGGTAGCCCGTTCACTCTCCATGTGTGCCAGTTTTGGCTCTGTTCAACCTTCCTGGCCAGGAACCAGGGTACCAGCAGGCAGGGTTGGGCTGAGGTGTCCCTGTGAGGTTCTCCCAGCAAGGACGTTTTCTGTACTTACATGTAGTGCTGCATTTGTGGGAGGGAAGTCCCGGAGCCTGGCCAACCCCTTCTTCCCTCTGCCCACCCTGGTACTCGGTAGGAGGGTGAAGGGGAATTTGGTCCCTCTGTGCTCTTCTGACACTTCAAACACAACAGGGTACCAGCTCCCACAGATTCCATGCTGAGAAGGAAGCACTCTTTACCCTCAGTTCAGTGAGTGTGCCACACCAGTTTTACCTGCGTGTCTTCACCTCACCAGCCCAGCCGCGTGTCCTGGACCTTCTCTCACCCAGGCCCTTTCACTGTGGTACCCTCACCTGAGAAGTGGTGTCTTGAGTGCCTTAGGGTACGAGCTCATATGACAAGGGGCGTATGGGGAATCGGGCCCTAATTGTAAGTGACAGCCACCCATCAGAAGCAACCCAAGGCTACAACGTGGAAAGGTGGTCCTCATACAGACTGATTTGTTTTTTTCAAAAGAGGCTACATATCTGGAAATTCCTCAGGGATTTCTTAAACCTTGAAGCACTCTGTGGGGTGTCTAGCAGGGTCCGGCCTGACATGTACTTGAGGGCACATCAAGCCAGCCCTGGGCTTGCACCATCCATAGCCTCACATGGGTGTTTTAGTTGTGGCCTTGCACTCCCAGTTGTGTCTAATCCTGTACCCTTTACAGTCTGATGAGAAGGCTCCTAGTGTAAAGGTTTATTGGGACTATTTCCATGGTTGGGATCTGGTTAGCTGTTGGATATGCTCCGTCTCTCGGTGTCTGAAGAAGGCCACTAGAAACTCAATGACGCCTCTGCTGCTTCGTAGCCACTGGGTCCCCAAACCTCCCTCGTGTTGCGCGGTCATCATCTCAGTTCCGTGGTACTAGACTAGAGCCAGCCAAACAACATCAAGCAGGCACCATGGCAGCCCATGGGTCAGGACACTGGCGTTTGGTACATCCATTCACGCAGTGGGGGAGCGGCTGCAGGTTCCTGGTCCAGGTAGGGCTGAGCTGCCTGGACCATCTCTAACAAAAAGCCCTGTGCCCGCCTTTTCTTGCTGTGCCCTCAGCGTTGGGCTCTGGCACCAGTGCCCATCAATCCCTTGTTCTCCTCCCCGTCTCCTCCTTTTGATATCTTGAGGGTTTTTCTTATGTTCTTCTCCTTGAGCAGCTGGGTCTTCAGTTCTGCCTCAGCCCTCCCAGCTCCGCGCAGCCTCTCAGGCTCTGGTTCTTTTTAGCCCTGCCGTCTTAGGTTCCATGGGCTCTTTTCTCCCCTGAGTGAGAACTTCTGGGTGCTGGGACTGGGCCCCACTTGGTTCTGTCTATGCCAGGCCAGGCTCGGTACACAGCTGGCAGGTGTAGAACAAGGCCATTCAGGTTGCGAAGAGAACCCTGAGTTATGAGCTCCAGTGTGGTGGGCAGCAAGGGAGGGAGGCAGGTAAATGCGCTTAGAGGGGTTTTGCTCTTTGGCCCGTGCTACTAAGTGAGGGATTTGTGCCCACCTCAGGTTCCTGGCACAGACACAGGGAGTGACAGGAGGGCCTTAGCTGGGATTCCCTTCCTCAGCTTTGGGTGTTTCCGGGACTGATGTTTCTAAGGCTGGGCAGTTGTCTGCTCTGGCTCTGTGTCAACATCTTCAGTGTCACTAGGGAACTGACTGGAAACTTTTATGTGTGCATGCCCCCTCTTACACACACACACACACACACACACACACACACACACACACTACATGAACATACGACTTTTCAGGACATTATTATAGAAGGTCAAGTTTGAGAAAAAATAACCCCCTCCTCTGATCCTGGCACTCAGGAGCTGAGTTCAAAGCCAGCCTGTATTCCCCTAGTAAGTTTCAAGTCAGCTGGAGCCACATAGCAAGACTGTGATCTTGGCTCTCGGGATCCCCGAGGTAATTTTTTCTGTGGGAGTAGCTAGATAGCCTGAGTGTGCCATGAGGTGGTTTTTGTTTTTTGTTTTTGTTTTGAGGGACATGGAAAATCAGTGAAGTGCAGCTGCCAAAACTCACTCCTGACGGCCTCTCCTGGCTGAGAGTTTACCTTGGTAGGAGTCTTGTGTTTCTAAACCCATGGGGCAAAATGACCTGATGTCTGTGAAACCAGAAAATGCGTTTCAGGAACCTTCTGCAGCATTAACCGTCTCAGAGAGCAGGCAGTCTGAGAAAGTGTGTGCCTTTTTCAAGGTAACAGCCACCACAGAGGCAAGCCTGTATGGAGGTCCAGAATCTCGGCGGTCCGTCACACAGGCATGAGGGCCTGGGATTCTCCTACTGACCAGTACAAGTCTCATACCTGCCATTGGTCTGATCCCATGTCCCAGGCACTTACTATGGGACAATCCCAGAATGACCTGTCCTTGGGCGTCACAAGGACAGGCAGATGGAGGAAGCTAAAATTCCCGGGAGGGAAATCTGGTCCACCAACCACTTTGCCTCTCTAGTTATCACCATAGCCTTTTCCTGCAAAGAAACCAAGGCTCTCCAAAGTTAAGTCTCTAGCTGTATTGCCTGAACAGCTGACTTTTCCTGGGGAGATAGAGCACGCACACACACCTGGAAGAGGAACCCATTACAGCCCAAAGTAACAGGCACCAAAGTCCAGCAGAGTGAGCCTGGGAGATTTTAACAGGAGTCTGAGTGACGGGTGACTTATGGGAGCAGAAATGACTCAAAGGCAGCCACATCGGCACAAAGCTTGCACTCTTAGAAACCCTCTATACAATGTATAGGTAGGAATGCTCGCCTCGCTGCTGCCTCAGCAGCTGGCTGGGTGGGAAAGCTCACCTCGCCTGCTGGTCGGCAGCTGTTCTCCATACCTATAACCCTGGGGAGGGCCCTGGGGCGATCTTGAGCTTCAATGAATCTTGAGTTTCCGAGATGTGCACAGTTTGTTTACTTCCGGAATTGCTTGAGCCTCCCCCTTCCCCTTCCTGGAGGGGACAGTTCAATTCGCAGGACTTTGGAGTAAAGGAAGCAGCCTGGCTTAGCTCCAAAGGCAGAGTGTTAAGGAGAGCAAAGCCCTTTCCGGCATTAAGGTTTAGAATTCTTCAGAGGCTTGAATTGGGCATCGCTGAATAGGTCTCACACGTGGGGCAGTTTGTTATTCTTGAGCCTTAGGCTAGCAGGTATCTTCAAGTTTCTGAAGCACTCACCACTTGGGTGTGTCCTTGGAAGAGGCCCTCCTGGTTGTCATAAGCCTTACTGGTAGCAACTACAGTCTGGGGGTACAGCTCGAGGGCAAACTCCCTCACTGTCACATGGGATACCTGTAGAGAGATGAGGTACATCTGTGGGTGGGACAACCCTGTGGGACAACTGTTTCTCAATGATCTTTCTCCCAATTACTAAGAGCAAAGGGGACTAAGAGCTAGGGGGAACGATTTCATTCTCCGGGGGATGGTGTGCCAGCCCCCTTTACTGTAAAGCTTGTCTTTGGGATAATTTTGCTTCAGTCTCAATGAGAATTGTAGAACAATCTCTATGTACATTCCAAAGTTGGCAGTTTTCTAGAAATGCTGATATATAAACCTATCAGTGCAGGGACTCACTAATCCCACCCAGGCTGTCTGATCAGGTTTTCCCAGCCAGCCTTGATACTAAACTTTTAGTGGTTCTCAGTCTCCCCCTGGTGGCCATGTGCCACACTGCACCTACTTCTATTCTGTTCTACATCTAGTGTGTGAGTATCCTTCCCTGGAAGGGTTGGGACCACCCTCTCTTGGGCCTGGAAGATCACTGAACCCTGGAGTGAGTAGTTGCACCTCTACATAGCTGTTCCCTGGGAGCTTCAACGTCAATACTAGGCTGTTCTGTCTTCAGCAGCTTAGGAGCATTGCCCTCCCCAGATCTTTAGTGGACTCAACTTGTGTTGGGGGAAGTGAAGTGGGGTGGGGCGGGGTGGAGGCAGAGCACCTTTTCGAGTTGCCCATCAGCATCTTTCATAGCAGGGATGTCTGAGCAAGTTGAACTCGTGAGCACACGGGACACCCACTAATGCCGTGCCAATTGCCAGGCATCTCCCTCTGGCCCAGTTTTTCTAGTGCTTCGCAGAAGGGGACATAAGGAGGATGGGCGATGCAGGCCTTGCCCACCTAGTCTCCTTCCAGGTATCCAGTCTTCCTATCACACACGGGGACATTCTACATAAAGTCTGCCTGCTGCTGAGGAGGCACAGCAAGCTGGGAAAGATGCAAACTGCATCTCTACCCATGTCCATTTATTCGGCTTTCCCAAGCCTGTGAAAGGTAAAGGATTATGCTGTGTCCTGCATTTTACAGAGAAGAAAACTGAACAAATGGCTTGTCTGAAACGTTTTCTTTGGGTATGTGGTTTGCATTTCGCTTTGGAGAAAATACGTGCCAAAGAGGATAGCGAAATGTTTAAAGTCACACACTGACACATATGCACACACATTCACAGACACACAAACTCACAGAAGAGAAAGAAAAAAAACAAACAAACAGTTTGGCAGTGCACAGAGCCAACCCAGATGCCGCTGCTGCTCCACCCTTCTCCCCTTTCTCCCGGCCCCTTCCATCCCTAGCATGCTCAGCTGGCTGCAGCCCACACAAGGGAGCAGGTGCTGGACCTTGACTCCTAATTCTTTTCTGCTCTCTGAGACCACACCTGCCCCTGTGAGAAAGGAAACCCTCCCATCACTGACTCCCCGTCTTCACCCTCTTGCTTGGTGGGTGCCTCTGGACGGTGGGGACACAGTGCTGACCTGGACTTCCAAAGCCTTAGGACGTCCAGCCTTAGCTAGGACAAGTTGGCTGGACAGCTTCCCGCTGCAGCCCTTTCCCTTAACAAGGGCCCAGGTGAAGATGGTGGCTACGCACAAAGACAAGTAGAGGCCCGGCCAGACGCAGGTATGTGGCAGCCTGCAGGCTGTGTGCTGCATTCTGTTTGGGCCCTGACCGTAAGAACTTTCGGGTACTACAATGAGATTTGGGCACTGGAGCCAAGACAGTAGGTTCCCCGGGTGCCTAGGTGACAGTCCCTATGAAACACCGTGGTACATCGCTGAGACCTCATTTTTTTTTCTGTTAGGAGTCAGGAAATATGTGTCTCAAGGTGAAGGATAAAGGGCAGGCCCTTACTTGGAAGCCTTTAGGGCAGTGGTTCTCAATCTGTGGGTGACAACCCCTTTTGGGGGTCAAATGACCTTTTCGCCGGGGTCGCCTAAGACCATTGGAAAACACAGATATTTACATTATCATTTATAATGTTAGCAAAATTACAGTTATGAGGTACAATGCAAAAATTATGGTCGGGGATCACACAACGCAAAGAATTGTATTAAATGGTAGCAGCCTTAGGAAAGTTGAGAACCACTGCCCCCCACTCCCCCCCCTTGGCCCTTTGTCCTTGGTTTCACGTGAGACTTTGGCAGCCACCCAGAATACAGCCCACATCTCCTCATTAGAGCAATCTGGGAGGTGGTCACTCTGTTTACACTCATTTTACCCATGATAAAAAAAAAACAAACAAACAAACCCAAAAAAGCAAAAAAACAAAAACAAAAACAAAAAAACAAGGAATAGAGACACTAAGTCACTCCTTCAAAGCCACCAGCCAGCCAGCCAGCCAGTCAGGTTGCATTGTGGGAGCTAGGTTGTGTCTATGGGTTGCATGAGGAATTGTCCGGTCCCTGAAGACCTGCCAGGAAGTGTTGGCCACAGGAGAGAAGCTGTGGAGGCCACGGGGTCCCACCGTATTCTTTATGAGCTTTTTTTTTTCTGGGGACGGCTTAGAGTTCATGGATGACTGGGAGGTGCAAACAGAGAGTGCTGAGGACGCGGCTGGGGCGGGAGCTGGAGACAGAGACCACGGCTAAGGCCTGGCAGGGCTTTCTACGAGTCCAGCTTTTCAGGTTGGAGGTCTGATGCCTGTGTCCTGATTCTCCTCCCAGAGAGCACTGAGGTACCCTGGCCTCACAGAGCCTCCCCATATCCTTACACTTGTCCATCTGTCTGTGCGCACCCCTGGGATCAGAAGGGCGCGTCCCATTGGGTAGTTCTCCTCTATCTGTCTGCTGTTCCTGGGACTTCCCGAAGAGCCAGTCTAGAGGGTTGTCAGTGCCAGGAGAGGGCAGTGTGGGCTGCGGGCTGCCGAAGCAAGCAGAGCTGTCTCTTAGAAACTCGGCCTGGGGTCTCTTCTCTCTAGTCCAGGCCGGCCGGGAGGGTCTGTTGGGTCGGTTCCAGACTGTGACTTTGTCCAGCACTGAGGTGGGCTGTGCCAGCTGACAAATCGACCTAACATAGTCATCCAGGCCAGGAGAGGTTGGGGGGTCCTGGCCAGGTGCCCCATGAGATAACTCTTCTGTAGTTTCCCGGATCGTGGGCAAGTGGGGCACGGGCAGCAGAAGCCGGGACCTCATTGCCTGCTAATAAAGCAAAAATAACCTGTTGGCCAAGAGAGAGTAAGTGCTGAGGGCCGCCATGCTATCCTGACACCCTTCCTCCGTCCGCCGCCGACTCATTGTAGAAGCTACGGGGGATTCGGGTACCCAGAAAGCAAGAAGAAACCTGCAAAGCTGAGACCAGGGCTCATCCCCTGGCTCTTCCTTCCAATATCAAAACCCACATCTAAGACTTCAACGTTAGGGTAGTTTAAGGTGACCTAGCTCTCTGGGGCTAGAGAGATGGCTCAGCAGTTAAGATGACTTATTCTTGCAGAGAACCTCAGTTCAATTCTTTTTTTTTTTTTTCCTGAGACAGGGTTTCTCTGTGTAGCCTTGACTGTACTGGACTTGCTTTGTAGACTAGGCTGGCCTCGATCTCACAGCAATCTACCTGCCTTTGCCTCCCGAGTGCTGGGATTAAAGGCGTGCACCACCACGCCTGGCCTGAGTTCAATTCTTAGTACACACATGGTGGCTTAAGCCATTTTTGTAAATCCAGTTCCAGGGGGATCTGACTAGCACGGATGTAGTACACATACATTCGTGTAGGCAAAATATCCGTACATATAAAGTAAAATAGTAAATTAATTAAAAATTTTAAAACAAAGAATGAACAGATAAAAGAACCGAGGGTGCTAATGCGAGGTCAAAGGACACCCAGGTCTTAAACCAATCTGTGCTACTTAATGATCTGGGGACCCTTCACTATGTCACCTCTCCAAACCTCTAACCCATCTGAATAACAAGAGTTATAAGCAGCCCACTGGCTGGGGCATTATGGGAAATGCCTGGAATTATAGCTTACAGCTCTGTGTAAACACAAAAGCCTTGAATAAAACACCTTATTATCTGAGTCACCAGTGGCCCCCACCACCCAGTAGCCAGGCTGTAAAAGCTCAGAGAGAAACTAGCCCCTGTGTTTTAAAAGCTTCAAACCGGAGGACATTTGCTCCTCTTACCTGTAGGTCAGCAGCCGGAGTGGCTGGGAGTCTAGGTGAGTAAAGATGGTCTAATTCTAAAGACGTGCCAGAGGCAGGCAGCCACAGCCAGGTCTCTAGCTCTGGTTCTCGGTAGCTGTGAAGAGGACAACTCCTCTGCGCTGTCTGACCAACCCAACACCGGCTGCTGCTTTTAAACAGTTCCTCCTGTCATCTATCACTGACAGGAAAGCTCAAAATAGCAGCACTTAGGAAGGTTCTCAGTGGGTAAACAGCACGGAGGGCGGGGCTTGGCCCAGCTGCCAGCCAGGGCTTTGTGGCTGTGCCTGTAGTGGGTTGGGAAATGTTTACACTGCAGGGTGAGGTGTGGGGCAGCCACTGTGCCTTGACAGTCATGACAGGTAGAGACCAAAACCAGGGTAGGGGGTGCTGGGAGAACTTGGGAGCACCATGGGGCTCTTACAGGCAGCCCAAAGGTCTGCCACCTTTGTCTGGTGTAACAGTATTTTCTACTATGTATTAGACCAGATCTTGTGATCCTGTGACACGCTGGCCTTGCACCAATTTTTGCTGAGTCCCAGGCCTGTCCTTGTGACCCTAATAACACATGAGCCTTGCTAGGGCTCTCTGGCCTGGAGTCTCCCTGGGCCTGCTGCAAAGTGAGGGACACCCCCTTTCACAAGCACCAGGGCAGGCTGGGGAGGTCTGGCCTGCTCTCATGTCATCTCAAATGGGATGCTTTCACCAAGATATTCGCTTACTCATTGTTTGCCAGATGTGTGCCAGTGACTGCTCATGGCAGAGCCAATCGTGTGGAGAAATCACCACCCGTGGAGTTTGTTTCCCAGTGAGGATGAGGATCAAGTCCTTGGTGGGCAGGGGCAGTGACTCAGCTCGGGACAGCTGCAAGGAAAAGTGTAGAAGGGCAATGGAGCGGAGTCACAGGCTGCCGCCATGGGTGGGGCTGTCAGACAGGTCTTCTCTAAGGGTGACATTGACAAGGGCAGTCCCACGCAAAGGCTCTGTGACGACGCTGTGCTGGACACACTCAGAGACCTGTGGGTGCCTGTGAATGTGGCCCAGGTGAAGTGGGCCGGGAGAAACCAAAGCAATGGCAGGACACTGCAGGCTCGAGTTAGGCGCTGCAGTGTGGCTTCTGCCAGCTGCCATGCTCAGGCTAATGACAATGGCTGTGAGGAACCAGGGGACTCCAGGGGTGATACCAACACAACGGCAGTTGAAGGCAAGGTGGGCCACCCTGGCAAGGAGCCAACAGTGCATTTCTCAGGCCTCAGAGCCTCTGCTCACCTGCCCTCAGGAGCGGAAAGGACGGAGTTACATACAGAAGGCACAGTAGTGCTCAGGTCTGATATGTGAGGGCTGAAGAGGCCCTAGAGTCCTGCAGCAAGGAGGTGAGCTGCTGCTGGTGTCATGTCCGTGCATTCAAAGTGTAGCATTAATGCCATGGGTCAAGGCATAGGGCACCCGAGATCCTGAATGATGCTAAAGTCTGGTGAGAATATCCCAACTTTACACCCGAACGATTCCATAGCACCCGCGTCTGTTTCTCTGGGTCTTCGGACTTCCTTGCAATTGGCTGATTAGTTGAGAGGCTCAAACTAAAGAGAAAGAGTTAACTGTCCACACGTGCACACACATCAGCACATGTGCACACACACACCAGCACACGGGCACACATTTGGATGAGACTATGCCAAGTAGAATTATGGAACCACAGTGAATAATGAGTGTGTTGGGGCACAGGACGCCCATGTATAAGGCCACACTGCCTGAGTCCTATTGGGCTCGCCCGTCCCAACACAGCTAGCCCTTCAGTCCAGAGGCAACAGCTCGGCTTCAGTCTCTGCCCCACCCACGGCACTGCCACTCTCCTAGCGCCATTGGATTTTCTTGCCTCTCTCTATTGCCCGGGATCTCTTTAGGCCAAGCCTTGCCCTGTCCCTCTCGCTGCCTGCCCCAACCCTGACCATCTCACCCTGGGGCCACTCCTCACATAGGTCCTGGATAATTTCAGTCTCCCATCCTGCAATCTCCAGGGTGTCTTGGACAGCACCTAGTTTTTACTGCACTCGTGAGCAGTCCTCAGGCTGCCATCCTGTTGCTTTCTTGCCTCTTCCTTTGCCTAGGCTAGACCTGCTGGTAGGGGCGCCTTCTCACCAGACCTTATCCCTGTTAACCACCATCCAGGGCACGATGCATTTTCCCATGACCCTCCCCCCTCAAACCCCTTACTGTTCCTTCTGCATTCATTGTGAGCCTCTCCTTGAAGCCATGGCTTCTTCATCTCCCCCCTGCTGTTACCCCCTGGTAAGTGGAGGAGACTATGCATGAGGGTGGCAGGTCTCTATGCATGAGATGTGTGCTGAGATTTTCACTGCTAAGGGCTTACTTTACTCTTCCCAGAGACATTTTAAACTGTTGGTCGATGCCAGCCTTTTCTTTATGGGAGTTGGCTTTCACATCTGAGCCTGGTTTTGACCGTTGCTTTCTTCTTTGCCTGACTTTAAAGCATTTTTGTATTCATTCATTTTCTTCTGTGTATGAGTGTCTCCCCTGTGTGTGTACCACACACACCCAGTGCCTACAGATGTCAGAAGAGGGGATGAAACCCCCTGGAACTGGAATTACAGATAATTGTGAGCCAACATGCAGACATTGGGAATCAAACCCGGGTTCTCTGCAGGTGCAGCAAGCCTTCTTAACTGCTGAGCCATCTCTCCAGCCCTTTGCCTGACTGTTAAGGCAAACATTACAAGGCCCTATCAGAAAGGCACGTGTGGTTTTGGTAGCCTGCGATTGTTCGTTCTCTCTGTGGGCAGTGGAGTGTTTGAAGCTAGCGATGACTGTCAGCCAACCCTGAGAGCCACACTGGACATATGGATGAAGCATGAAGAAGTTGTCATGGCATTGCCGCTCTCATGGGGACCTTCCATGACAGCGAAGATGGAAGTAGACTTTGTGTGTGCATGATTTCATTAAGTGTGGCGTGAAATCCGGAATAAATCAAACTCACAGAAGCAGAAAGAAGAAAGATGGCTATCGAGAATGGTAGGGAAGAAAGAGAAGTGAGGAACGTGGCCAGATGGGTGGAAGCTCACAGTTCCTCAGGATGAACAAGTATTAGCGATCCGCCGCGCAGCACCGCGCTGTTTCCATCTACTGCACTGTGCAGTTAAGCATTAAGTATGTGAGTCTTCTTCAGACCTCGTTTAGTGGGCCAGTCATGCCCTTCACCGCCGCACCTTAGAATGACTCTCTGATTAACTAATTTATTTATTTATTCGCTTTACATCCCGGTTGTAGTCCCCTCCTTCCTCCTCTCTCAGTCCCACCCTCCCTCCCTCTTCCCCTCCTCCTCCCCTATTCCTGAGAAAAAGGGAGCACCCACCCACCCACCCCAGCTCATCACGTCGCAACAGGGCTCTTGCTCTGTGCCCTGCCAGGGCAGTCCTGCCAGGGGTAAGTGATCATACCATGCCTGACTGAACTCTTACTCGGGACCCGCATCATCACCCTCATCCTTTGTGTTGCCGAGCATCTTCAGAGCGCACATTTGTCATCACGAATCATAGTTACCAAGCCATCTATGTTGACTTCACAATGCAAGATGGGAGCCATGTTGCAAATAGAGATGGAAAGAGGTTAGTTATGGCTTAAGTGGTAACTAGATACCGAACATCACTGAATAAGTTCCCCAAGGGAAGAGAGAATAAGAGAAAAGAGGTAGGGGGAGAATATGGGGCAGGGGTGTCACAGTGGGGAGGGGATGACTCATAGTAAATATTCTTAGCCCAGAATGTATAAGTAAATTTAAAAAAAGATACTGGGTGAGATACCCATGATAGAGTGAGGTTGAAGTCTCTGCAGAGGTGTCAGGGATTTCAGGTGGGCGTCTGATGGCAGTTTCTCAGGAAGTGGTCATGAAGGTACAGAGAGCCTGGAAAGGGCCCAGGGAGACAGGCTGAAGATATGTCAGAGACAAAGGACCAAGGACATAAGGGGCTTGAGGCAGAGTCAGGTGGGGCGCCTGTGGAGTGGACGGCCGTGGATCAGGGTTGGGTGGCAGCGGTTTCGGTTGCAGACCTAAGGAAGTCAAAGCAGGTTGCGGGGTTCAGCATGAAAACTGTTGCATAAATACTGGCGGAAGGCATGGAGATGTTCTGGAGGCATTAAGCAAACCAGCCCCCACCATCAGAAGGAAAAAAAAAAAAAAAAGAAAGGCAGTGTAAGGGGGTGTGTGTGCAGGGGGGAGGGGGAACAGAGGTGAACTAACCAGTTGATGCTGCCACTACCTGGCTATGTGGAGAGAAGGACAAGGCAGGGCACACAGAGGACACGGTGTCCAGTAGAGCCTGGTGACTGGGATTCTCTGTCCCAGTACAGTTTGAGCCAAGGAGCCTGGCCCAGCACAAGAGGCCAGAAAGTGCTTCCTCCGGCAGTGTGGACGTGCCCGCCAGACACATGCAGTGTCCTGGGGGACACCTGACTCAGCAGCTCCGTGCTGGCTTCAGCTCTGCCTGTGGCCAGACCTGGCTTAGCAGCAGAAAGAATACCTCCTACTTCCTCCTGCAGGTCCCCGCCATGATGCACTGAAGCATGTACATGCTGCTTGCTCTTCCCTGGGAGGATGGGTGTGTTGAGGGGGCTGAGCATCCTGTTTCTGAGGGGTCACAGGGAGGAAGGACAGCAACCGTTAGGACAGATGCTGCCTTTGAAGAGGCTGACCTGTGTTGGTCCCATAGGAAGAAGGGGCTCTGATCATTGAAGGACTCCTCAACATCGCCTGGGGACTCAGACGACCCATCCGGCTCCAGATGCAGGATGATCGGGAGCGAGTGCACCTGTCATCTGCCTCGTGGATGCCTGAGCGGCCTGGCTACCTCCAGTGAGTGCCTGGCAGGTGGGGCAGCGCCAGGGCCTCCATGACATTTATTATCCTAAGCATCATAGGATACACCACGTTATACACTGGGTAGCCTCAGCCTTGGGGTAGATGTCCCACTGTTGTGTGGGGCTTAGGCATGAGAGGACACATCAATCTCCTCTCATGTTTAGTGGTTACCTCAGTCTTTTCTAATCTTGTCCACCCTAATATGCAGTCTTACTTAGGGTACCCTCCTTGGTGAATAGTCATGCTCCCAACATGTGTTTTATGGTGTTGGGGACATATGTGAGTTTGAGCCCAGGCTAGGCTACATACTGAGACACTGTTTTTAAAAAATACTATATGAAAGAGCTGGAGAGATGGATCAGTAGTTATGAGCACTTACTGCTTTTGCAGAGAACCTGGGTTCAGCATGCATATGGTGGTTCAGAGCAGCTTATAACTCTACTTCCAGGGGCTCCAGTGCCTTCCCTCCTCTGGCCTCTGTGGGTTCCTGCCACATATGGTGCACATAAACTCACATACTAAATACATATTAGATATATGAAAGATAATAAATAGATAGATAGACAGACAGACAGATGGACAGCTGCTAAGAGATAATACATGAGATGAAATAGGTACTTGGGTACTCTGGGAGCACGCAGCTTGTTGACACACTAGCTTCTATCTCCAGGTGTCCATGGTCACCAGTACAAAATGTTGAGCCACATAGGCTTAGAACATAAAGACTCCTCCGATAGGCTGCAAGTGTGACTCGTGCCCTGACCCCAACCCCCCACCCCCGTCAAGGTAAAGCAGCCCCGTCAGCCATTGCGCCCATCGCTGTGCTCTCCAGGGTATCCAGGGTACTCCTTTTTCATCCTTTCTGCTTTCTCTGTACTGAACGCTACCTACCTCTCATTATGTACGCATCTCCATCCTGATTCTGTCTTCTCTGGCTTGGGGTGAGGATCAGTCCTGCGGAGAAGCCTTGGAGATTTGACCCCCAAGGTTAACCTTGCCTGATTCCTTAGACCCGCAACACCCTCAGCAAACCCACCACACTCTTTTCAGCACACAGCTGTACAGGCACTAACCTGGCTGAGCCTGCATCCCAGGAATGCATCCCAGAATAGTTACTCATTCTGAGGGACAGACTCCCACTCCTTCCAAGAGATGCTGTGGGGAGCTTTCTATTGACTTGGCCTCTGGGCTCCTTACTTGTGTATTGCCTGTGATGTGAAAGCAGTGGGGCTTTTCTCTCTCACGGCAGCTTGAGTGTTGTGCTTTTCTGTTTTCAGAAAGGAAGCTTCACCCCAGGACAGCAAGGTCCCTACGGAGGAGAAGCCCCGTGCTCAGCCTGCAAACAAGGCCGAGGTTTCCAGAGGTAGCTCAGGTAAAGGAAGCCCAGAAGACCGCCGCCTGTCTTGCGTGATGTGCACAGACCATGTGGATTCGCCACGGCAGCTGCATCTGTCTCACGAGAGACCGTCGCTAAGCAGCTGTACAGCAGGAGATAGGTTCCACACACTCTTCTTCCTTCCTCTTATGGAGAAGGAAGCCGAGGCTTGTAGAGCCATCGGCTTGGGCTCTTGGCCTGAGTCACCCCTAAAGAGCTGTGAAATAAAAAAAAAGGAAGGGACTCAGTGGAGGCCACTGTTCCCTCTTGTCCCAAACCTCTAGGACCTCATCCTCACACTCTACTCCACTTGTACTCTTTCTATCCTTTCCTTAGCACCTCGTGACGGACTTGTCCCTGAGTGAGTGCTCAGATGACAGGGCTAGATTGACCTCATCCTCCAGGGGGTACCGTGGGTACTGTGAGATGCACTGTGGCACTGGCACACCCCCAGCCCCAGCATCCGAGCCAGGGTCAGCATTACCAGAAGCATTCATTACAGTGCACTGTGACTACAGGGATCCAGGGAGCCACAAAATCCAAAAGACGGTGCCACTGCTGGAGCAATGCCATGTGCTGTCCCCACCCACCCTCCCTCCTCCACCTGTTTCTTTCTGCAGGACCCCTGGAGGAGGAGGAGGAGGTTCCCCAGCTTATGCGGACCAAGAGTGATGCCAGCTGTACAATCCAGAGGAGACCCAAGTCCCGGGCACCCGGTGAAGCCCAGAAGATTCGACGGCACCGCTTCTCCATCAATGGGCACTTTTATAACCACAAGGTGATGTCCCCACCCACCCTTTCCCGGACCCTGAAGCTGAGAGGACAGGAATTGTTGCCCAGCACAAAAGCATGTTGCAGGCCCTGTAATATCCTGGCCCTCCGTTAGCCTTCTAGAAAACTGCTGCAGCCCCGTGCTGAAAGCTCAGGAGAGCAACTGGTTCTCCCACATAGCCATAGCAACATAGCATCTCCATCCACAGCCAGGGCTTCCCATGCGCGACCACTACCCATCTGTTCTCTAAGTTACATGGATTCAGGGCAAGAAATCCGTTAAGCAGACAGTAATGCTAGGTTAATCTTTAATTGGCGCGTTCTTGTGAGGCTCCCGCTCAGAGTCACTTCACCAGTCCACGGGAACATCACGTACCCAGATGCCCCTCTCACCGGGTAATTAAGCTGGCTTGCTGAGGTGTGCCCAAAGGCGTGAATATATTTTCCCAGAGAACCCGGGGATCTCAAAGTTCCCAGTACTTCTTTTGTGCAAGCATGCATTGTACTTAGCTTAGGGAAAGATCACCTTCCCCTAATTACATCATTCCATTAACAAATGAACTATAAAAGGAGAAGTTGATTGTTGCTATAATTGGAACGAGTGGCAGTCTGGGTGAGGCCCCGCCCGGAGTGGGCTGTGAGAGGCCATATCCTGCCCTGCTGGGAACTGGGATGAAGAGGGAAACTTCCAGGTGGAGCACTTGTATTTCTTAGAGGGTGACTCATGGGAAGGAGCCATGGGCTACAGAGAGAGTCTTTAACCAAAACAAAAAGCCAGGTTTTTTTTTTTTCACCTCGTTTTACCTCGACACACAATGTTCTTAGAAATTGGGGTACAGATTTCTTAAGCCACAAGCAACTATGAAAAATATTAATTCCCAGCATTTGTTTTTCTGGGGTACTTGTCCTAGGTTTTATTTCTGAGGACTGTGCATTACTACTTTCCACTATGGTTTCCCCCGACTGTTTTGACTAACCGTATGGGTTTTACTCCCAGACCCATCAAATTGTAGGTATTCCCACTGCTGGGAATCCTGGATCCAGATGTGGTCCACTGGGATACAAATGACTGTTTTATAGAGGGTCACCTAAAACCATCAGAAACAACAGATGTTTACATTATGGTTCATAAAAGTATCAAAATTACCTAATGAAGTAGCAACAAACATAATTTTATGGTTCCAGGTCACAGGAACATGAGGGCGTTAAGGGATTGATTGCAGTGTTAGGAAGGGGCAGAACACTGTTGCTGCCCAGCACTGAGAGCAGCGTTGTTTTCATGATACTCCTAGCTGTGGGCAGGAAGATCCAAACTTAAAGTTTAAGATATGGTTTTATGAATCTGTGTATTTTTTTGCACTGTCTAAAAATCAAACTTTATGAGTTGTACCATCATAAATTAGAGGCTATCTGTATGGTGTGTTGTAAGTGATGGCAAGATACTTGCAAAAACTTAACTTGCTTCCCATGATACAGAGAGAGAGAGAGAGAGAGAGAGAGAGAGACAGACAGACAGACAGACAGACAGACAGACAGACAGACAGACACAGACACAGACACAGACACAGACAGAGCAGGCATGGTGGCAAAGTACTGTAATCCTGTTTTGAGGCCTTATCTAAGAAGCAATTAAAAAATAAAAAAGAGTGCTGGGGGAGTGCTGGGGAGTGCTTCAGCGTGATGGAGTACTTGTAGGTGCACAGCATGGACAAAGCCCTGGGTTCAATTCCCAGGACCACAAAAGGGTAAAACTTATCTTCTTGGCATGGTGGTACTCACTTGTAATCCTGGCCCTCAGGAGGCTGAGGCAAGAAGGTCCTGAGTTCCAAAGCAGCCTGGCCCTTATGCTTGGAACTTGTCTCAAAAAATATGCATGGATGCTTAAGTAAGTAATTGTAAAGAGATCCACGTGGCTGGAACATGGGATGCTTGTGGGGGGCTCCTGGCATCATGTGTGCCTAAGAGTGAGAGGAAGGTGCCTGAGGCATACAGGCCATGGGAAGCCTTCACGAATTTTATTAAAGAGGATTCTGACATTGTCCCAGCACAGATTACAGGCCTGGCTTTCTTCTCCGAGGCTTGTTTCTGAACCACCAGGTCTGTTTTGGAGTAAGATGTAGAAAGACCAAGGTGGGACTGTATGAAGCTGGACCAGACCATACTTTGTCATTCAGGGTATTTAAGAAGGTGGTACCATGGGCAGTAGTGTGGACAAGGTGCCAGAAGGTGAGAGGGAGGAGCCTGTTGGCAAATGCCACAGTGTGACTGGAGGCCTCTGCTTTGACAGCACTTGGGGAGGCTGAGTAGATTCAGAAGCTTTCAGCCTAAGTTTGCAGATGCTGATGCTGTTGATGCTGATGCTGTTGATGCTGATGCTGTTGATGCTGATGCTGTTGATGCTGATGCTGTTGATGCTGATGCTGTTGATGCTGATGCAATCAGTAGAAGAGTGACGGAAAGCCACGTGTCCTGCCCCAGTGAATTACTGCCAGGGTCCTGGTTTCCAAGACCCAGAGAACTGCCACTGATGGGCATGTGCAGTGTTAAGCATCTTCTTCAGAGTGCTCTGATGACACATACTGTGATTGCTCCCTGAGTGCTCCAAGGTCTAGAACAAACCTCACAGTCATGGGTTTTCACAAATGGGCAGGGACAGGTGTTCTAAGAAGTAGTCCCTTGCTGTTTGGGTCTGCTTAGAATTTGAATATTAGTCCTCTGGGCCCATGCTAAGCTCTCTGTCTGCTCCACACAGACCTCTGTGTTCACTCCTGCCTATGGGTCTGTGACCAACGTCCGGGTTAACAGCACCATGACCACCCAGCAGGTGCTTACCCTGCTGCTGAACAAGTTCCGGGTATGTGTGACCACAAGGGAGTAGCCTTGCCGAGGTGCTGGTGCTGGTGGGAAGACTGGAGGTTGCTGGGATTGGCTGACTTGGTGCAGAGGGGGGGTTTCGCAGGGGGGGTGTCGATGAGCAGGTGTCCCCGGGATTCTAGTCAAGGAACGGTGTGGGGTTGCTCTGCTCCCTTTTGTTAAAAATGTTGTGGTCTGATTTCTTGTGCCTGCCCGTGCAGGTAGAAGACGGCCCCAGTGAGTTCGCACTCTACGTTGTTCATGAGTCTGGGGGTAAGTGCTGCTCTGGTGTTCACTTGGCAAGCTCGCCTCTTCTTCTTCTTCTTCTTCTCTTCTTCTTCTTCTTCTTCTTCTTCTTCTTCTTCTTCTTCTTCTTCTCTTCTTCTTCTTCTTCTCCTTCTTCTTCTTCTTCTTCTCTTCTTCTTCTTCTCTTCTTCTTCTTCTCTTCTTCTTCTTCTTCTTTTTCTTCTTCTTATTCTTCTTCTTTCTTCTTTTCTCTCTTCTTCTTCTTCTTCTTTTCTTCTTCTTTTTCTTCTCTTCTTTTCTTCTTCTCTTCTTCTTCTTTTTCTTTTCTTGTCTTCTCTTCTTTTTCTTCTTCTTCTCTTCTTCTTCTTCTTCTTCTTCTTCTTTCTTCTCTTCCTTCTTCTTCCTCTTCTTCTTCTTTTCTTTCTTTTCTTCTTCTTCTTCTTCTTTTCTTTCTTCTTCTTTTTCTTCTTCTTCTTCCTCTTCCTCTTCTTCTTCTTCTTCTTCTTCTTCTTCTTCTTCTTCTTCTTCTTCTTCTTCTTTCCCACACCTTCCTCTCCACCATCAAACTTGGTTCCATTCTGAGAGTCCCTCTAAAACACTGTAGGAAGAACCCTCTCTAGGCCCTTCCCGTTGGGGAACCATTATGTGGCTCAGTTAGGAAGCTAGGGCTTGTGTGCCAGGGTCTACAACCTGGATCTGCCCTTGTCAAACCTCTGGGTCCCTCTGTAGCCCATGGGCAGTTTCTTGTCACTGGGCAGCTCCCATGTCCCCAAGTCTGTAGTCCCCTCTGTCTATTCTGCTCCTATCTTCTCCAAGCCAAGCCTTTATTAAGTGATTCTATAGGACAGGGTGATTATTTTCCTTCTACTTACATTCATTGGATGGGCCTATGAAGTACATGAACCAAATACTGGTTTACAAGAGGAAAACAAACTGGTTCGTTCATCCACCATAACCGTGGAAGTCTCCAGAGATGAATTGCTCAGAGGAGTGCCCAGAATTCTTTTGCCATAGCAAGGAAATCAGCTTTTGGAGAAGTGAGGCAGGATAGAGATGAAAGAGAAGACCAAGTGTGTGGAGCTAGTGGGAGAAGGCAGGGTTTAGCCACATGCACTTGCTGGATTTTTCTTTTGCCGCCTCCGGGCTAGAGGAGGCTAAAGCTGTGTCTGAGCTAACTTCTACCCACGGTAGAAAGCAGATGAGAGGCCTCAGCAGATTTATGTCTTGCCGCAGGCAAGCAAAGAGAGGCATCTGCTTCTTCTCGCTGGCCTCAGCCTGACAGAATCCCGAGTCCAGCTAGGGTGGCCAGTTCTGCTGCCCTTCCACGGAATCATGCCTCTCCAGAGGTCTGAGAAAGACTCCCTGAACACCTGCTTTTTGCCATGCCCCTGTCCTGGTGACATAAAGAAATAAAGCAAGGAGGGTGGGTGATCCTAACATCCCAAGAATTTTGCAAAATGCCCTCTATTTCAGAGCAGACAAAGTTAAAAGATTGTGAGTACCCTCTGATATCCAGAATCCTGCACGGGCCTTGTGAGAAAATTGTCAAGATCTTCTTGATGGAAGCCGACTTGAGCGAGGAAGTGCCCCATGACGTGAGTGGGGGCGGAAGCTGAAAGCCTGCTCCACAGAGAGGGGCTGGGAGGCAAGATGCCAAAGGGGACCTTGGTCGTGGGAGTTCTCCCAGGCAGCATGTCCTAGATCTCCTCTGTCAGCTTAGGGGACAGAAGAACCAGGATCCTAGGAGAGCCCAGCGCTGCCCTTTTCCTCCTAAGTAAAACCTTTTCCCTCACTGGGCCACGGTTTTGCTGTTATCATGTTAAAGACCCACAGAAGGCTCCTTATCCAGGGGTCAGCACAAGGCTGGGGGGTGTTGAGTCTCAGGGTCAAACTGTAAGCATGCAGTGAAAAGGACCTGTAGAGTTATGGGCCCAGGAAGGCCCTGAGAGGCTGTCTCCCTCAGCTTCCCAGGGCTGGTACCATTTATCCCATTGTTAATCACAATGGTATTCCCACTCCCCACCCATGGCAACAATGACAAAGACCTGAGTGCTTTTCCTTGATATTCAGCTCAGCCAGCTGAATTTCCTCTAGTGGCTAACCGTTGCCTCTGAGATAGGAGCAGTCCCCACTCTCCCACCACATAAGAGCGGAGCAGTGTCGCCTCAGCACCGGGAAGACAAGTCCCGTGGATGCTGTGGAGAACACCGGGACCAGAGGGCACATCTCAGGCTTCTCCTCTGAAGCGCCTGTTAACGCTTTTGCCTCTTCTAGGTCGCCCAGTACATTAAGTTTGAAATGCCCGTGCTGGACAGCTTTGTTGAAAAATTAAAAGAAGAGGAGGAAAGAGAAATAGTCAAACTGACTACGAAGTAAGCAATGTGTCATCAGCCAGACGCGATCCTGGCCATTAGTGGACATGTGCAGGGCAGACCTCTGTCTAAGCAAGCTGGTCTCTCCCTTCTGTGGACACCAAGTGCTGACTATGGTAGCCCAGGAGTGCCCTCCTACCCCGCTGCTCAGTACTGATGAGCAAGCGAAGGTGATAACAAAGGGCACACCCATTCAGCCTGGCCTCTTCTCCAGCAAGGGACTTGGGGTATAAGAAACTGGCCCAGAAAGGCAGAGGCAGGAGTGTGGTGGGCCCTGGCTTGGCTTTCTAGTTCTGCCAATGACCAGTTCCGTAAAAGCAACCACAGAGTCTGCTGGGTAGAGCCTTAGCCTAGCCCAAGGCTTTTGCCCTGAAAGGGAGTCTAAACCCAGTGGGATGCAGTGATTATTGACACCCAAGCACTGGCTGCTGGTTGGGGGGTGGGGGGAGCAAGGGTCACCAGCAAAGCTTGCATCAGGACAGGCCATGTGACATTAATGATGGTTTTTGGTCCTAATAATCCTGCTTCTGTTTCAGAGATGTGTGATGTGGGGCGGGACATGTGAAGAGCATTCACAAGGGCTGGGCTGGGTGGGGCAAGAGGAGCTCTTCTACTCGGAGAGCCTGGGAGTAGGGCCCGGCGGGCGTGGCGTCTGGCTTCACACCAATGATCCCCTGGAAGCCATACCCACCCACCGGCTTCCTTCTGCGCAGAAGGGCCTCACTCGGATTCAGCAGAGACTCTAGAGCGAGTTGCCAGCCGGTGACATCACTACAGGGTTTTTAAGACAGGACCTAGGAATCTCCAGGGTCAGGAGGGCAGTGGGGGGAGAGGTCAGGTCCCAGGCCAAGGATGTAGCTCAGGTTATTTGCATGGCCTTGGCTGGAACATTGTCTTCTTGAAACCTGGCCTATAGCCCTGATCTGCATCCTAGCACATCCTTGTCCCTACTAGAGAGTCTGGAATACAATTACCTGAGTTTTCTTTGAAGCTCTGTACATTCCACTGCCCTGTTGAGCCTCCTTGGTAAAGGACAGAGGTGGTAACTGCTGATCAGCCAGCTAGGAGCAGTTCCTCCCTCTCTCTCTCTCTCTCTCTCTCTCTCTCTCTCTCTCTCTCTCTCTCTCTCTCTCTCTGTCTCTCTCTCTCTCTCTCTCTTTCTCTTTCTCTCCTATCACCTCCCTGGCCCTCCAGCCTTAGTGAGACCCCCCTGGCTTTGTCTCACTCCAGGTTCCAAGCCTTGCGCCTGACAATGCTACAGCGTCTGGAACAGCTGGTGGAGGCCAAGTGACTAGCTAGTGCTTGCCTTTTGTGAGACCTGTAATAGCAAGTGTGCATGGAGTTCCAGGGACCCAGACCCAACTGATCACTGACCGTTGGCTGCTGCCCCAGGAGTCCACAGCCTGTGCTTCTTCTAACCTGTCTACAGATTAAGTAGCATCCTGTATCTCTAGTGTGGGCATCATGGTGAGCATGCTCAGGCACACCAAGGAACTTGCTGGCTCGGGTCTGTGTGCGAAGCTGGTCCAACATGCTAACGCAGAGCCTTGGAACTGTGGTACCAGCCTTGTTCATGTATACTTCCAGCTTGAAAGGGCAGGATTACACCCAGCCCCTGGAGAATGGTCTTCATCAGTTTGCCCAGTGCCTGGCCCAGAGCCTCTGCATGGCCACAAGTCCTTAAGGACCATGGACTCCCTGTCTTCTCGTGCTTCTTATTTGTCCTTCAGGAACTCTGCTGGAGCGGAAGCTGGAGCGCCAACAGCTGTGGGACATGCTCTACTTCTAACCGCCACTCCACCATGGTGTCCTGACCTCCAAGCCTCCTTTCCTAGCGACCATTCCTGGCCCAGAGGTTAGATCAGGATTGGGACTACCAAGATCCCATCAGCTCTTGGCACAAATCAGCCTTAACTTCCGAGTGAGGTCCAAAGAAATCCTTGCAAGGAGCTGTCTTCAAGAAAACCAACCATCGCATTATGGTGGGGGAGTTGACACCGTAGCATTGAAACAGTACTGACTGGTAATGGCTCCAGAAGGCAGTGCTCACTCCCCTACACTGCCATCTTGTGGGTGGGTGCCCCTATGCCTTCTTTGGGACCCGGCTTCTCTCTAGCGGGTAGGGGCAGCTCCTAATACTTCCTACCAAAGCCTGACAATAAGGGGAAATGTCTGTTTGGGAACCAAAGGCTTCTAATCCCTCAAAGCCAGATACAGAACAATTTGTTTGCTAACTGATGGAAATTTCTGGAAGGAATGAGAAAACTTCATTTGTAAAACTATGCAACAGTTTAACAGCATCAGTCCTGGCAGTGTTTGTCTGAGAGCTGAGGTCTCTGGACAGCGGGTTTAAAGAAGAGTATGCTGGAGGCCTCTCAAAGACACAGTTGCATCTTCAATGCGGTGCGAGTGGAAGCCGCAAGTGGAATCCTGATGAGCGGAGCTTGAGAACAGCCGTGCGGCGTGGAGCCCCGAGGCAGAGTAGTGTCACACCTGGATTCTGCAGACCCAGCTCTGTCTTCACGGAGACACTTAGCTGCCAAGGGAGTTCCTCTTGCCTCCTCGCCCCTGTGGCACTGTGCTTTCCTAGATGCTTAATAAAGGTCTGTTCTGCTGAGCAGAAGCTGGGAGGGCCAAGCTTCCATTGCTTTTTCCTCTTGTGCTTATTGCCTTTACCCATCCTTCTAACCTCCAAAGCTCTTATACTACGAAGAGCAGAGGAACCTGTTGCTGTAATTTAATAAATATTTATTATTAAGCTATAGTTATTACAGCGGTGCTATCTATCCCACCATTAGTCAATAAGGACCCAGACACCTGTTGTATTTTTTTAGGATAGCCTTTATGTGGGGAGGGCAGATATTAAGCCCCTAAACTCCCTCCCATGCCTCCCTGCCCCCATCCCATGCCATCAGTCTCTAATGATCTCTTCTGAGCTACCTCCTGTCCATAATCCTCAAATACTTGCTAATGCTGTCCATCTCCTCCATCCATGCTGACTGGGCCACGTGCTCTCTCTACCTAACCCATCGTAGTGGTCCTCTTCCTTCTCGTCCTCCTGTGCTTGTCAGCTTCCCCCTTCCGGACAGATCCTCTCTGTCCTCCAAGCCCTCTAAACCTTCACTCAGCCCTTCCTTCTGCCTTGCCCAGGTGTAGGCCTTTTATTCAGCCAACCAGGGAGGCAAGGTTCAGGGCAGCAACTAGCTCTTGGGAGGCAGTAATTAGCATCAAAATACATAGCACTAGACCAGCCTCCAATAATTTCCCTTTTATGTCTAAATAAAAAGACCATTTTTTTTTACAATAAAATACAGTAAAAACAACTATGAAACAATTATAAAAAACCAATAGCTAAGAATTATATGAAATGTCTAGTCTAAAATGTATTTGGCAATCTTGAGGAAAATATTATTTGTCCTATCTTGGTGAGTCTAAAGTTTTGTACCTAAATTAATTTCTATCACGTCTTGTACCTAACAGCCTAAAGGAATCTATCTAGACCTTAAAACACCTTCTTAATTCCTGAGCAACTAAATTTAATTGTAAAACCATAACTATCTGGTCCAGTATCTAAATGTTGAGGAATTTTACCCATCCTTGACAATGACATCACTTCATACATGGGTTGAGAATTGGTGTGAGGCCTGAGGCAAGGTTTCCCTACCTTAGGACACAGGAAAGGACTTGATGGTGGTGGTCTGTGGGTAGCCTGAACAAGAGTCACCCTGAATTGCAGAACTGTGGCATCAAAAGTGCTTAGAATCTTCCAGCCAGGGACTCAGGAGTTGAGAACAATGCAGCAATTGCTCCGAGGCGATCTTGCTACCTGCATTTTTAGCCTCAGGTCTAGGACACCTGCCTGTCCTTTATTCAGAAGTAATTAATTGACTTGATTGGTTTATGCCAGGCCTGTACTGGATCCTGGAGTAACAAAGATAGAGCATTGATAATTATTCTTTGGGACACAGTTGAGTACCGGAGAAGGAGGCGAGATACTGAGCAGATAGCTAAGACCAGGTGGGGCTGTAGGCCAAGAGACACTTTTCATTCCTGAGGCAGGGACTCAGTGCTGGGGGAACCACTGAAATAGAAAACCCTGGAAGCCACAGCCAGCTTGGTGGCGTTTCACAGCTGTCAAAATATTATTTAAGGCTTTTAAAATATGTGTGTCTCTTGAGATATCAAAACTAATTTCTGAATAGCATAGGGAAACTCTAGCAACTTGCACTGAAAAGGAGCAGTGTCTTCTTCTGCCTGCACTCCTGTGAAGGATTTACAAATGTTAGACCGACGGTACAACACTTGCTCTTCAGAAGCAACTGGAAACCCAGCCTTTGCAGGGCATGGCAACAGCAGATCTCAAGACAGAGAAGGCTGTTGTTTGACCCAGGATATCAGCTGCTATGGGGTTCAAAGCCTTTCTGGTGTACTCCTCTGCATCTCAGACAATAAAGGTATCTACAGATAAAGTGAAGATTCTGGTCAGAAAGTACTATCTTCCAAAAATAGGGATCTCCTCAGAGTTTAGACTAATAAACAGCACAGGATGAAATCAGCACTATTGCATGATTGCGAAAGTCCCGAGCTCGGGATAAACAAGGTTGTTTGTCCCGAGCAAATGACCAGAACAGATTAAAACCAAGTGGTGGTGGTGGTGATGGGGGAGGGGGAGGACGAACTTGTTTTTCTAAGTGACAACCTTAGACTTTCTCAGTGAAAAAACAAAGCCTCTCTCTCAGGATACATCTGGCTCCTTGCTCCCAGGGAGAGGAGAAAGGGCTCGTGTAGCCTACCCAGGTGACAGGTGCCCGGGTAGGGATTGGAATTATGCCAACTGTGCTGTGTGGGCTCAGCTGCAGATAGATAGGCCATGGGCTTTTCTTATTGGGGTAGTCTGACTATCAGGTGCTCACCAGTGGCAAGCAGGAAGACTGGTAGGTCACAGCCAAGCAGTAGCAAGTGTAAAAAACAGCACTATATTTAGGCTCCAAGAACTGAGCTTGGGTTTTAGCCAGCTGTTGACGTGCTGGGAGCCTCACAGAGCCTGGAGGCGGGGTGCTCAGTGCTCTCCAGCAGGTCTGTAAGTAACAAAGGGTTTCTGCTGGCCCAGGAGTGGGAATTCCCAGGGTTTCCTTTTTCCATCCAGTCCAAAGGAAACAAAACAACACCTGATCTGACGACTGATTGTCCTGGGTCTGGGTCTGAAGGACCCACTTCGGGAGAAAGGGACGACTTGCATTCCTATACTCAGGCCATTCCAGTGACTCTCCCTGCTGCCCCTGGACTGTGCCAATGACAACAGCCCTCCTCAGTGATATAGTGTTTGTTTGTATGGATGTGCTCATGTGCATTAACACGTGAAGAAACAGGGTCTAAGGAACAAAACCATAGGAAAGGGAAGTTGCCTTGCTAGGTTATTTCTCAGCTTATATTGCTGTTATCCTAGATGTTTTGTTCTAGAATGAACGCTTCAAGTATCCGGCTCACTCTGGATACGAGGCACCTGTGGTACAATTCTCCAGAGAAGCTATAGCCACTGAGCGAGTGTGGCTACTCTTGTCCGAGGCTCCCCAGAAAGAAGATCTGCCAGGCGCTCAGGCCGTGGCCTCTCATTTTACCTCTGCCTCCTCCCCTTTCTCTAATGACTGCATGTGACTGTTCTTCATGATTTAGTTTACTTAAAAATGACGTGGCTCCGAAGCTTGACTGTGTAGGTGTTTCACAACATCTGCTCCATGTGTAGGAAAACCGGCTGCCAAAGGCAGAAGGTGCCATGGAACTAAAAAACGGTAAGCCTAGGAGTTCAGAGTACAACTTACCGTGGACTCACAGGTGGAAGGATCCTCAAATCCCAAGTAGGAGTAAGAAGCTTATACACTACTCCAGACAAGCATGGGCTGCAGCCAGTCAGTATGTACTAGGTCTTTCCCCAAAGCTGTTGACATACCCAGTATCTCTTAAGAAAAATATTTTGCTTTGATCCCCTGATGGGTGGAGTCTTTCAGAGGACCTCTATGGTAGACTCACATCCTGTTCCATCTCTTCAACTGCTTCCGGTGGTGAGTGTCTATTCTATCTGCCCTTCTGAATGAGAATTAAGTGCAGGGAGTCTTATGGGAGAGTTGGGGGACGGAAGGACCTGGAGGGGACAGGAGCTCCACAAGGAGACTAACAGAGTCAACAAATCTTGGAGAAAGAGGGAGACCTGCAGAGACTGATGCACCAACCAAGGACCATGCATGGAGAGGAACTAGACCCCCCTGCTTGGATGGAGTCAATAGACAGCACAGTCTCCATATAGATCCCATAGTATGGGGAGCAGGGCTGCCTCTGAAATGGACTCTCTTGCCCACTCACTGATCACTTCCCCCTGACAGGGTCAGCCTTGCCAGGCCACAGAAGAAGAGGATGCAGGCAGTCCAGATGAGACATGATAGGCTGGGGTCACAGGGTAGGGGAGGAGGGGGAAGAGGGAGGGGGCTACATTTGGGATGCAAGGTGAATAAATTAAAAATAAAAATTTTTTTTAAAAAGGTGGAAACTACTGTGTGTCAGTGAACAGCACAGAATGCTTGGGTATCTTAACAGTTTTGTCTTACAGGACTGGTAATGTGTGCCAAGGTCACCTGGTAGGCAACATGGTGGTTATGGTGGACATGCCTATGGTCATGTCAGACTGAATCCTGTACTGGGAAAGTGACTTTCCTCCCTTTCCTCATCAGTATAATAGAGGCGATAATGGTTCCTGTCCCTCAAGGTTGATGAGGGTCACAGCTTTACCACAGTGACAGACCATGCCAGAAATCTCAGCATCTTAAGAGACTTTATGTCTCTCAAAAGTTGTGGAGCTCTATAGTGGCCTTGGTGTGTCCATTCCACATGTATCCTCATCCTGAGTCCCAAGCTCCTTGGGGGCATGTTATTACTGAAGCAGAGAGAACGAGCAGAGTGACTGCAGAAGCGTGTGTCTCAAGGCTGCTTCTGGGCCACAGTGTACCTTGCATTCACTCTTGTTCCTGCCCAGTGTAAGTCCCCGAGGAAAGTCCTTATCTGTCGATGCACACATCACTCACCAGGGCAGTGGTGCTCGACCTTCCTAACGCCGTGACCCTTTAATACAGCTCTGCATGTTGTGGTGACTCCCACCCACAAAATTACTTTCGTTGCTACATTATAACTGTAATTTTGCTACTGTTATGAAGCATAATATAAATGTCTGATATTCCTAATGGTCTTAGGTGACCCTGTGAATGAGTCACTTGACCACAAAGGGGGTTATGACTCAGAGGCTGAGAACCACTGCATTAGGGGCTCTCAGATTCACCCCCAAAATAAGCAGAAGTATTGAAATCAAAGAAGGTGTCCCATGAAGGCATTATAGTCATATTATGAAAGCAGTGAAGACCTTAAATTTTTTTCAAACAGTGCCTGGGACACAATAAAATATTGTTATACTAACAAGGGTATTGAGCCTTGATTGCTCATGGCCTCTTTTTCTTTTCTCTTTGAAGCCCATGTCTCCCCCTGGCCCAGGCCTCTGCCCATGCTTTCTGCCCATTCTTTCCACTCATGTTGACTTTGCTCGTTTCTTTCCTGACATTTGTCTCCTTCCAAAAAAATCCATCATTTTTTGACTGATTCTCCGAGATGAACACCTTTGGGCCTTCTGTAGTTGGTGCAGTTGTTTTTCTATTCAGGGAAAAGGGATGATCTACCTTTAAGTGAGGCATCAAAAGACTTGTAATTCATGACTGGTTAGTCCCAGGGTATTTTTGCTCTTGAAATTTTTGCTATTCCACCAGCACAGGTTGCCACTTTCACCATCAGCATCAACAACATGTAACAACAATTTGGTAATAAAATTAACAACAAAACATGTTTCTCACGTGTTATGTAAAGTTTCATCTCTGCTGCTGTGATAAAACCCTAACCTCAACAACGAAGGAGAGGAAGGGGTTTATTTCAGCCCACAGGCGCGTCCTTGAGGGAAGTCAGGGTAGGAGCGTGAAGCAGAGCGGCGTGCTGTTTGCTGGCTTCTCACAGACTGCTCTTAGCTGGCTCTCTTGTATCGTTTGAGACCATTGCTCACGGAGTGGTGCTCCTCACGGTAGGCTGGGTTCTTGCACATCAACTAATAATCAAGACAATTCGCACACAGACAGGCTCATTGGCCAATTTGATGTAGTAAATTCCTAGGTCAGATCTTCCCTCCCAGATGAGCCCAAGCGGTGTCAACTTGGCAATTAAAGCTAACGAGAACAAAACCTCACGTTATTTCATTCTGTCTTTAAGAAAGTTCAGATGGTGTCTGACTTACTGAGTTGACATCCATGATGCAGACTTAAAGCTCCTTGCTCCGCATCTGCAGAAGCAGCTCCCCCTGCTGGCCAGACTCTTTTTAAAAGTAATTTATTTATTCACTTGACATCCCAATTACAGCCCCCTCAGTCCTCTCCTTGCGGTCCCACCCTCCCTCCTTCTTCTCCCCTCCCCCTCCCCTATTCCTCAGAAGAAGGGAGCCCTCATCCGTCCACCCATGCTAGCTCATCAAGTCACTTCAGGACTGAGCACGTCCTCTTCCCCTGTGGCCTGCCAAGGCAGTCCCACCAGAAAAAAGTGATCAAAAAGCAGGCCATGTTAGAGACAGCCCTTGCGCCCCTTTCTAGAGGACCCACGTGAAATCTGAGCTGCCCATTGGCTACATCTGTGTAGGGGGCTTAGGTCCATGCCTGGTTCTTGCTTGGTGTTTCAGTCTCCACAGGCCCCTCTGGGCCCTTTATTAGTTGGCTCTATGGGTCTTCTTGTGGAACTCCTGTCACTTCCAGGTCCTTCTATCCATCTCCCCACTTTTCCACAAGACTCCCTACACTTTGCCCAATGTTTGGTATGAGTCTCCACATCTGTTTGGATCTGCTGGTGGGTGACGCCTCACAGAGGACAGCTAGGTTGGGCTCTTATCTGAAAGTATCATAAATAGTGTCAGGTGTCCTCGGTCTTAGACCTAGGGGAGGGGAATAGGGTGAAAGCAGGAGGGAGGGAGGGAGGAACGGGAGGATAATAATTGAGTTGTAATCTGAATAAATTAATTAAACAGTAAAAAAAAAAAATAGTGTCAGGTGTTGGCTCTCTTCCATGGTGTAGGTCTTGGGTGTGGCCAGGCATTGGATGGACATCTCCTCGATCTCAGCTCTGTCTGTATCCCTGCACATCTTGCAGGCAGGGTAAATTTGGGGTTGAAGTTTTTGTGGGTGGGTTGGTATTTTGTGGGTTGGTTGTCTAATTAGGGAGACCCAGCTATATCACTCCTGGGCATACACCCAAAAGAGGATTCATCAAACAACAAGGACTTCTGCTCCAGTATGTTCATAGCAGCCTTATTCATAATAGCCAGGATCTGGAAACAACCTAGATGTCCCTCAGGCAAAGAATGGATAAAGAAACTGTGGTATACTGCTCAGCTATTAAAAATAAGGAAATAATGAAATTTGCAGGCAAATGGATGGAACTATAAAAGATCATCCTGAGTGAGGTAACCCAGACCCAGAAGGACACACATGGTATATATTCACTTATAAGCAGATTTTAGCCATATACTACAGGATAAACATACTACAATGCATAGACCCAAAGAAGATAAGTAACAAAGAGGATTCAAGGGAAGATGCTTGAATCCCACTCAGAAGGGGAAATAGAATAGACAAGAGATAGTGGTTGAAGAGAGGGAACAAGGTAGGAGAGAGTGTGGAGAGAGAAAAAAGGATGGAGATCAGATCTGGGGAGGGGAGAGTGGAGGAGGGACATGGGAGGACAAAAGGCCTGCAGAGAAAAAGAGAAGCTGTGGTGGTGGTGGAGGGGCATCTCAGTGACAAGCTGGAGACCTAAGCCAGGATAGGCTTCTGGGAGGATATGGAGGGACCCTGAGCTGAGACTCCTAGTAGCAGGGCCTGTGGAGACCGAAGTGGCCAGATCTCTTTAGTCAGAGAGATGAACTCCTGAAACAACTGACTGGCCTCCATTTACATACCTGTCTGACAGATATGGTGAGCCCTGCTTTGTGGGAGTGTAGACAGGACACGAATGACAAAAACATTAAAGTAAAAGCATTCTGTAAGTGAAGAAGCATCTTACCAGTTAGTTCACGCAACGAATGTGCGCTAAGAACCTGCTGCCTGCTTAGCACAGTTCAAGAACACTGAACACCAGGTCAGACTTTGTGTGCCACAATCAGGTCATCAGCTTTTGTTTTGAAGTGGGAAGGCTTTAGGAGTGTTTGCACACATGACTGGCACGATCTAACTTAGTCTTTAGAGGGTCACCCTGAGCTGTGAAAGAACACGTGTTAGAAAGCAACGCAGTCATCCAGATGGAGGCAGAAGGGGGGACCTAAGAGACTCATGGAGGTTGTGGGCATAGAGGCACAGAAAGGGGCTTTGGTCTGAACATACTGTAAAGATAGGTTCAGCAGAATTTGTCTGTGAAACTGAGGGATGGGGAGCTAAAGAGATCCCTGCCAGGCAGGTAAATAGGGAAAGGGGTCACAGATAAATAATAAAGTTGACAGCTTTTTTCTTATTACCTAAAGCTGTGGATCAATCAATTCCTCTTTCTTTGTCTAAATTGACTATTTTAGTTTGTTTCTATAGCTGTGATAAAGACCATGACAAAAAGAAACTTGGGGAGGGAAGAGCTTATTTCAACGTACACTTCCAGGTAACAGTTCATCACTGAGGAAAGTCATGGCAGGAACTCAGGGAGGGCAGGAACCTAGAGGCAAGAACTGATGAAGAAACCATGGAGAGATGCTGCCTGCTCACTTCCTCCTTAGGCTCTTTCAGTCTGAGTGCTTATATACCCCAGGACCACTTGCCCAGGGCAGCACTAACTACAGTGAGCTGGGCCCACTCACATCAAGCATTAATTAGGAAAATGCCCTACAGACCTGTCTACAGATGGGATGTTTCTTAATTGAGAATCCCTCTTCCCAAATAACTCTTGCTTGTGTCAAGTTAGTATAACACTAAACAGAGATTGACCGATATAAAATGAGAAGGCGGGGGCGGGGGTGTCCAACCTAGGCAACGAAAAACACTTAAGAATAAAGATCTCTCTAGAGGTCTCAGTCTTACAAGACCCCCAGCCCTCCATGGGGAAAATGGATTTTCATTCCTGAATCCCATTTTCACCTTGTGGAGAGTCTTTTTCTCTATACACTTTAACACACACACACACACACACACACACCTGTGTGTATGCTTTTTCACTTACAATAAAGGTTTGTTTTGTTGTTGTTTTGTTTTATCTTCTTTGTTCCTTCCTGTTGTGTTTTTATCTTTTAATTCTTTAGTTGGTGAGAAAATAAAATTCAACCAAGACCCCCTAGATGGTAACAGTAGGGTTGTTTGTAAGTTTGGGGGGGGGGGAAGAAACAAGAAAGGCAGTGAGGGTTTTGGCTTGGGTGGCTGAAGTCACGGCACGGCTGTTGATTGCTGGGTGAAGACTGTGAGGACGGTACGTTAGATCTAGTATACTCACTGAACATTCAAGTGGGGCACCCGAGCAGTTAGAGGTATGAGCCTGGGGCTCTAGAATGTTGCATCTGTCGATGTGAAAATGCATCTCTTACTTCAAAGGGGGCAAGAGAGTTTATTCTGGAGCTAAATATAAATGACCATGGCCTGGAAACACAGATGTAGGTTACTGCAAATCCCAGGTTCCAACACAGAAGCAATGTCAGGAAGTTTTTGTAGTAACAGAACAAAGAAAGTCATAAATCAAGACACTTTGAAACACACTGGTGGAAACATGGAATGGCAGTTACCTCAGCTATGGGTCCTTCTGATGACTCTTGGACTTTTGGATGTAGAAAGTACGGTTTTGTTAAATTTACACATCCCCAAACATTTTTATCCATTAGTCGCAGGATGTCAGATCTGACAGAGGTGGGCAAAAGGAGTGATTATCTGTAGGACTAAAGATACCCAAAACATATTGTAGCTGGGCTCTGTACCTGCAGCATTCCAAGCTCTGCACAACCGTAGAAGTTTACTTATCTGACCAGTCTTGCAGAAGGCGCATTGGAAGGTGCAGCTTCTTTGTGGGAAATTGGATTTACAGACACCAGGATCAGTGTGAGGTCGCCAGTGAGGGGAGTCTGCAGCACAGGCGATGAGTCTGAAGCCAGAAGACCGGAAGTACTTCCCAGGAGTCTTTTCCAAGCTGAGGCTCCCGCCCAGTAAACTGAATGTATTCCTTTCCCACTGGTAGGAGTGGCTGGTGCAAACCCACAGCTCTCACCTCAAAGGCGTAATAGTTTATTCTGGAGGCAAACACGAGTGACGATGGCCCAAGGAACACAGATTTAGATTACCCAAATTCCACGTTCCAACCTCCAAGTAGTTTCACGGAGGTTTTACAATAACAAAACAAAGTCATGAATCAAGATACTTTTAAATACATTTGTGGAAACATCAGAAAGACCCGTTAGAGCCCTGTGGAGAAATCTCGCCTGTAGATGTTATCTGATACAGCGTTCTTAGGCTTCTGATATGAGAATGGGATTTTGTGCAATACATTCCAAAGGTGTTGTACCTGGCAGGATGGTACATGTCCTTGAACAGGGCGGGTAAGGGATACATCCAGCCCGATATAAATAGTAATGATGCTCTGGACCTGCTACATCCCAACCTCTGCTCATCACTGCAGTCTTAGTCAGTTAGCCTCTGCAGACAGTGACTTCCAGAAATTCTCATTCACAGGGCCTTTGGGTGATATATGGCGACCCGTGAAAAATACCTTAGGCAGATGTTATTTCTCTATACTAAATACTCAGTACTAAGACTGTAATTTACAAGTTGGACAGGATGGTTGGGGGGCGGGGAGAGGAATTTAACAAAGGTCAGTTTTTGTGTAGGTTCATCGGACTACAAAAAGAGGAGGTAACAGGGCTTTCTGTCTTGGGGTCGTTCTTCCGAGTGGTGAGAGAGAAATACAAAAGGACCACCGGAAGAACCCACACAACTCCGTGGTGTGAGCCGGGGACCATAGAGGGTCTCTCCGCCTCTTCCTAGAGCGGCCCGCAGCTCCGCTAGCTGCCCTCACTTCCGGCGGGCGAGGCGCGAGGCGAGCACCGTGGCGGGCTGTGCGGTGAGCGCGTCCGGCCTGCGGGTCGGCCTGAGCGGGTGTGTGGTGGGGCTGCGGCGGGGCCGGGAGCCCGGAGGATGGGTGGCCAGGGCGAGGGGCCTTGGCCTGGGGTCGGCCTCTGCCTGGGCGCCTGCGCTCGCCGCGGAGAAAGACTCCATTGTAGCAATGCTTAGGCTGCACCGGGCTATTGTGAGCGACTACAGGGAGCCAGTGGACGCTTTGTTGCTCTCGTAAATGGGTGAGGAAGCAGGTGCCGGCCGGTTAGACGGGTTCCCGGTTCCGGAGCTCTGTCAGCCAGCTTTACTGAGCCTCTCCCCTACTGGGGAAACTCAGAACACCGTACTTGGTGTTGGAGGAGGGGGCGATGGACCCCTAGTTCGTCCGGTGAGAAATCAGGCCTGGGAGGTGGTTCCTGGACTGGGCTGGGTGTGCTAAGGAGCTCTGTGCCTGTGTTTACAAACCCGCACATGAGGATGACAGCATAAAGCTGTTTAAAACCCTTAAAAATGAGATAGCGCACGTAGGTTTGCCTGTAAGCATGACTGCACTTTACCCATGGGTAGATTTCTTAGTCTATAAGTTTGAAATCAGTTGGGACGTCTCGGTATTTAAAAAGATGTGCTTAAAAGTGTCTGACTGCCATTATAGCTATTACTGAGTGCCGTGGCTCTGGCCTGAGACGGTTAATGGCCGGTGATTGCACTTGCTTTGTGTTATATGCACTTTGCTCTTTCTGTCGCTGCAGTCGCAGCAGAAGTAGTCCTGGATACCCTTACTCTTGTATAGTTATTATACAACAAAATGAAGAGGGAAATGGGGGGAAAATGTCGTTTGTGTTTTTATTTACTTACTTGAAATGCTTTTAGGCAAGGAAACTCAGGACAATGATTGACTTGCAAGTAGGCTTTCTAACCCAAGACACTGTACATCCGGTAACTGTTTTGCTTTGCAACCCGGAACACCTCCTACATTGCCACCTATTTGGAATTTACGTGGGGAGGGAAGGGTTTTTTTTTGTTTTGTTTTTTGGTTTTTTGTTTGTTTTTGTTTTGTTTCGTTTTTTACATTTTAAACAGTCTCCAGACAAATCTTAAACGTAAACAAATAAAATTAATTTAAAACTTTGAGTTGTGCTTTCCTTGGCTCAGTGGGGTCTAGGACAGGAAGAGTAAAGAGTTTCTTCAGATTCTTCTCACTTGGTATTTACTGAATAAGACTCCCAGGAAAATTTTAATTCTTTCTACAGATTAGCTTCCATCTTCAACACAGTTTGCGAGGTTATCGTTTAAAGAAATAGCCAAACAAATAAGAATAAATTTACCAGGAATCTACGATACAGTAGTATAATCTCTCATTTCTTTTGAGTTTGAACATCTTAGATAGCAACTAAGGGAGGGATTTTCAGTCAGCACTGAAATGAGATACGTGTGGCAGAGAAGCCTGGTTGTCTTCCGCAGCTCATTATCTGCGTTTACTTCCCAGTCCCTCAAAATACTCTCTGCCCCTGCTCCTTAACGCGTGTTTTTCTTTCTTTTTTTATATTTTATTAATTTATTCATTACATCTCAATTGTTATTCCATCCCTTGTATCCTCCCATTCCTCCCTCCCTCTTTTTTTTTTTTTTTTTTTTTTTTGGCTGTCCAAACACAGTAACATCTGAAAACTGACGATGGTATTTATTACATTTAACTTCTGGAGTTAGAATTACCTAACAAACATTTGTCTCTTAAAGTTGCATTTGTTTTATTTGTCTTAGGTGCACTTTGATTTAAACATGGATGCGGTTTTGATTGAAGAGGTATTAATGTCGGATGACCGCTGACCTGTATTTTTCTTTTTCCCCTCCCCACAGGAAATTCTGAGTTGCGTTACTGTGGGATGTGAGACGTTGGCTCGGAAGACAGTAGAATCTCCTGACAGTACACCTGGCTATTCACCATGAGGTTAGGAAAGCCTAAAGGGGGCATTTCTCGAGGCTCAAACCAGGGAAAGGCCTATGAGAGCAAGCGAAAGACAGCTCGCCAGCGGCAGAAATGGGGGATGGCCATTCGCTTCGACTCAGGCCTCAGTAGACGGAGAAGAAACGTGGATGAAAAGCCCTACAAGTGCAGTCGGTGTTCCAAGAGTTTCAGTCAGAGCTCCACCCTTTTTCAGCACCAGAAGATCCACACCGGGAAGAAATCCCACAAGTGTGCTGACTGTGGGAAAAGCTTCTTCCAGAGTTCTAACCTCATCCAGCACCGGCGCATCCACACCGGGGAGAAGCCCTACAAGTGTGACGAGTGTGGAGAGAGGTTCAAGCAGAGCTCGAACCTCATCCAGCACCAGAGGATTCACACTGGGGAGAAGCCCTACTGCTGCGACGAGTGCGGCCGCTGCTTCAGCCAGAGCTCCCACCTCATCCAGCACCAGAGAACCCACACTGGGGAGAAGCCCTACCAGTGCGAGGAGTGTGCCAAGTGCTTCAGCCAGAGCTCTCACCTCAGGCAGCACATGAAAGTGCATAAAGAGAAGAAGGCGCACAAGAGGGGTAAAAATGCCAGGGCGAAAACTCACCCAGTGGCCTGGAAAACTGGTAAAGGAAGGAAGGCGGTGGCCGGGCTCCGCCAGGTAAAGGGTGCCACCTCAGGCCTTTTTAAAAAGAAAAAGTAGATAGAGGCAAAAAACAAAAAAGAAAAACAAACAAACAAAAACAAAAAAACGCTCTCGTAAGAATAAGGATGCTTTATAGCAGAGCACTTAGAACCGGGTCCTCCCCTAGCATGGAGGCGTCAGGGGTTTCGTGACATTGTGCCGAAACTCTGAGCCTAGCTGCCCTCATTTCCTTAGAAATAAATAAATGAATGAATGAATGAATAAATACATTTCTGTGTCAGGGAGCACAAAGAGCTGAAAAATACTTTGGTGAGAATTTAGAATCCCTGGCCTCAGCGGAGATTTCCTCCCTATATTTTGATAAAGAGCATCATGCCTCCGAGATTCACAGGTGTGCCAATGATTACTCTGTTTTTAGGATTTTTCTCTAGGCAGAATCATTAAAGAAGGAAGGAATGAGTCGTCAAGCGCTATATTTTGTTTTTAATGTTTTCTAGTTGATTAACTGTTAGTATTAAGTGTTGACTCTGTTTTTGACATAATAAAATGCGTTCAGGTTTGTAGGTTTTTTTTTCTTCTTTACTAGTGTATACTGTATGGAGTGAGGCGTTTCGTTCCCTTCAGTGTGTGTGACGTATCTGTATGAGGGGCTTTGGTCGTGTCCTCCCTCATGACCCTCCCCACCACCTCCTCCGGGTTGTCCTCTCCCAGACAGTGCCCTTTCCACTCAAAATGGTTACCCTACATTCTGTGAATGACAGAAAACTTAGTCAGTTATTTTCCTGTAGTGATCTCCAGTTGTATCCATTTTTCTCCAAATGACATGATTTTGTTCTTTTTGGACAAATAATAGTTTATTGTAGCTTTGAAGGTTTTAATGATAACTCATTTTTGTTTATTTGTTTCTTCCCTTCTACTGTGTAAGTAAAGGGGTAAAAAGGTCCCTATATTACTTTGCTTTTGTTTTTTGCTTTATTTTGTTTACCGTAGTCTAAGAGAGACTAAAGAATCCAAAACGAGAGACCACAGACCTCGTTGTGACACCAGTCCTTGGTGGTAGTGGTGGTGCTGTGTCACTTGCTTGCTTGAATTTGGAATGGGGTTATGTTGAACCAAGCCAATGGCTTCCTGGCATCCCTTTCTTCTCTTAAAAGCAGCGTCTGCATGAATAAACTGTATTTTACTAAGAAAGCCTCAGCTTGCTTCTCGCTGAAGAACTACAGTGTCATAGACTGTGCTTCGAATACCACTGACTGTCTGAAACAGATGTTGGTCTACAAGTTACTGTCCAGCGTGCTGTAGTGTTGTTAGAACTTTACTTTTTTACTTTATAGCACTTGTTTAAGAAGACTAGTGTATATCCTTCTTCCAATGCCAAGCATACATTCCTGATCAGCCTTCAGCTCGACTTACTGTTTATTGAATGCTAATGTTTTCTGATTTTTATAGTATCAGTTCTTCCTGTATTGATGACAATTATCCTTAAAAATAAAGAATGAGATATTTTCGCATACTACTCTATTTTTCTTTTGAGAAACTGTTTTCAGTCAATTAGAAAACAAATCACAGCTTTTAGAAGACTCTCGCTCTGCTCTTCGGTTTCCTCGGATCTGAACCCTACCTCCTTCCTGCCCCCTGCGTTTGAGTGGAGAGCCATAGCATATGACTTGGCCTGAGACAAATGACAGAAGCAGAATAGAAATAGGTACGAAGTTTTGAAGCCTGAGGTAACCATGCATCAGGACTGTCTCCATGACAGCGGAAAGGACTGCCACCACTGAACTCCGTTTCTGTTGGCACTCTGATAGGGTCTTGGTGTGAAACCCAGGCTGGCCTTAAATTCATTCCCTTGATTGAGCTCTGCAATAGCCAGACTCACACATAACTGTTCTCAGCCCCAGCATGACTCCCGTTCTGGTTTTAACACCCCACCCCACCCCAAACACTTCACTCTGAAGACAGAAGACACCAATGATATTCATAACGTGGCATGAGCTTGGTTTTCCCGCGTCACAGGGATGAGATCTGCCTTGGTTAGTCTGTCTGCTCACAGGCAGGAGGGTAGCATGGTAAGGCACTGATGCCAAGTTCAAGCAGAGGTTGCAAGCGTTAGAGATGTGCCGCTATAACTGCTAGACCACGTCTACCTGGAGCCCTCTGTCCTGTTGGTGGTATCCACATACATATGTATGTGTGTGCGCACTTGAGTTCTTTTTGATAGAAGTTGTACTTCTACAGAATATTATCAGGAAACAAGTTACGAAATTTTAAGAAAACGAGTTTGAAAAATTAATGCATGGACCTGGGTAATGTTACCACTAACAGCTCAGTTCAGAGGACACCAGCTTGGTAAAGAGCCCTAGGCTGTGTATCACAGAAGGCTTACAGAGTCCAAGAGGAGCATATAAAGAAGCCAGCACCGGTCAGCATCATTGCACAGAACCACACGGGGGGCCTTTATATAGTTACTATTACTTTTGAATCAAAACATAGGTCTTTGCCTTAGTAGGATAATAAATCTATAGCACTGATGAAAATCAAAACCTTAGGACTCTTACATGTTAGGGAACATGCTAAAGTGCTGTTGACCACAAACATCCATTTCTTCTGTGGCCTCATGTACAAAAACAAGATAATTAAGGCAAATAGCTGTGGACCAAGTTTTCAAATAGCAGGACTGTCCACATAGCAGGCTCTTATTTGTTTGTTTATCCAAATGATACTAATTAAAAAGAGAAATATCTTAAACAAGTACTGGGTTGTACATCTGTAATCTCAAGCTAGGGAACAGAAGTTCAAGGTCATCCTTAGTTACATGACACATTTGAGGCCAGCCTAATATATATGAGATCCTATTTAAAAAAAAAATCATTGTCTACTTTCTATGTTATTGAAAGTCCAGATAGACCTGATGTAAAAACTAGAGTATTTAATGGGGGTCACTTTGCATTCACTACATGTTTTTAGCTCTGCAAACTCCCACATAAAATCAAGCTCAGATACACATCTCTACACATTTCCAGTCACAGCTTTATACAGTTAGAAACAGTGTTGCGTGTACTAAAATCACCTAAAATGGTTGTTTGTAAAGTGGCCATCTGGAAGACTTCAGTGCATAACTTAGGTGAACTTAGGCTTTTAAGATAAGTAGGCAAAAGCCTAGCAAAATCAACAATTACTTTAATAAATAAAACCTTTTCTAAGATAATTCATTTCTATAACTTTCTAAGAGCAGAATAATATTTTAAGGGCTGGTTGCTTTAGACACAGGAAATTAGTAGCTACTTGCACTGTGCATTAAATTTTGACCTTAGGAACTCCTTAGAGAGCTGAGATGGAGACCAATTGGTGCAGTGGTCATTCCCTGACACCACTAAAATGGTAAAAAGGGCTCAAAGTCACTTTTGGCTACATAGGCAGTTTGAGAGCAGCCTGGGCTTCACAGAACTGTGTAGTGTGATTTATCTTGTGCACCTGGCCCTTTAAAGGATCCCCAGCTGCTAGTCAACTGGCCCTTTAAGAACTCTTTAAGTGCTTCTATTTGAGATTCTGTAGAGAATTCTCTGTTTAGCTCTGTACCCCATTTTTAAATTGGATTCTTTGGTTTGTTGGTGTTTAATCTTTTTAGATCTTTATATATTTTTTATATTAGCCTTTTGTCAGGTGTAGGATTGGTCATCTTTTCCAGTTCTTCTCTTCATTGTCTCTTTTCTTCTTTTTTCTTTTTCTTCTTTATTTCTTTGCTTCTTTCATGCTAAGGCAGTAAATCTCTTTAAAGAGATTCATTGGAGGGACAAATCCAGGAGAGAAGGGACGAATCCAGCCTCTGGTCCTAGGAAAAGCACTTAAAGAAATGCTCAACATCCTTAGTAATCAGGGAAATGCAAATTAAAATGACTGAGATTCCATCTTACACTCATCAGAATGGCTAAGATTAAAAACTAAAGTGATACCACATGCTGGTGAGAATGGGGAGCAAGGGAAACACTCCTTCATTGCTGGTGCGAGTGCAAACTTTGGAAGGCAAATTGGTGCTTTCTTAGAACATTGAGAATAGCTCTACCTCAAGACCCAGCTATACAACTCCTGGAAACATACCCAAAAGATGCTCCACCGTACAACAAGGACACTTGCAAGCACAACTATGTTCATAGCAGCTTTATTCATAATAGCCAGAATCTGGAAACAACCTAGATGTCTCTCAACCTGAAAAATATATAAAAGAAACTGTGGCACATTTACACAATGGAACACTAATTAGCTATTAAAAACAGTGGAGTCATGAAATTTTCAGGCAAATTGATAGAACTAGAAAAGTGACTCAGAAAGACACATATGGTATGTACGCACTTATACGCAGATTTCAGCTATATAGTACAGGCTAAACATACTACAATGCGCAAAGAAGATGAGTAACGAGGAGGACCCAAAGGAGGATGCTTGAATCTCCCTCAGAAGGGGAAATAGAATACATAGCTGAAGTGGTTGGAGAGAGGAAACAAGGTAGGAGAGGGAGCGCAGAGAGAAATAAGAATGGAGATCAGACTGGGGAGAGTGGAGGCTGGAGGGGCCTGCAGAGAAGAGAAGAGGAGAGGAGAGGAGAGGAGAGGAGAGGAGGGGAGGGGAGGGGGGAGGGGAGGGGAGGGGGGAGGGGAGGGTAGGAGAGGAGAGGAGAGGAGAGAAGAGAAGAGAAGAGGAGAAGAGGGGAAGGGAGGGGGAGGAGAGGAGAGGAGAGGAGAGGAGAGGAGAGGAGAGGAGAGAAGAGAAGAGAAGAGAAGAGAAGAGAGACCATGGGAGGAGGCATCTCTGTGACAAACTGGAGACATAGGACAGGGTAGACTTCTGGGAGGGTATGGGGGTGACTTGAGCTGAGATTCCTAGTAGCAAGGGTCATGGAGACTGAAGAGGACACCCTCTTCACTAGAGCAGACCCCTAGTGGAGGGAGGGGAACACTAACCCACCCACAAAACATCGACCCCAAATTTACCCTGCCTACAAGGTCTGCAGGGATAAAGATAGGCCAGAGATTGAGGGAATGTCCAACCACTGCCTGGCCCAACCTGATACTCACCCCATGGGAGAGAGCCAACCCCTGACACTATTAATGATACTCTGCTATGCTCAAAAAAAAAAAAAAAAAAAAAAAAAAAAAAAAAAAGGAGCCTACCTTAGCTGTCTTCTGAGAGGCTATACCCACCAGCCGATCCAGGCCGATTCGGAGACTCATAGGCAACATTGGGCAGAGTGTAGGGAGTCTTCTGGAAAAGTCAGGGGATGGATAGAAGGACTTGCAGGTGACCGGAGCTTCAAAAGAAGATCAAGAGAGCCAATTAACCAGGCCCAGAGAGGCTTGAGGAGACTGAAGCAGCAACCAAGGACCATGCATAGACTGGTCCTAGGCCTCCTACACAGATGTAGCAGATGGGCAACTCAGGCTTCATGTGGGTCCCCTAGTAAGGGGAGCAGGGGCCATCTCTGACATGGACAGGGGAAGAGGATGTGCTCAGTCCTGAAGATACCTGATGAGCTGGAGTGGGACAAGGCTCCCTTTTTCTGAGAAACAGGTGGGACCAAGAGGAGAGGAGGGAAGGGTCTAGGATCAGGATGTAAAGTTAATTAATTAAAATACCTGGAGTGGGGCTGCAGCTCCTGAGCTCCTCAGCTCAGCTGGGGATAGCCTCCCCTGGGAACTGCAATGTCCCTGCTGAGATAGCTTCTTCTTAGAGCTGTGTGGGTCCCTGGGATTCTGAATCTCAGGATACCCTTCCATCTGAGTAGCCGGAAGCCCAATAAGAACAGTGTGACTTCTGTTTTTAATTTGTTTTAAAAAGTTTGAGGGACTGGCAAGATGTCTCAGTAAGTAAATTTGCTTTCTGCCACACCTGAGCACCTCAGGTTTTGTCCTTAGAAACTTCATAACAGAAGGAGAGACCTGGCTCCCACAAATAGTCTTCTTCACACACGTCCTCCATAGACAAGTAAGTGTAAAACATTTTTTAAAGTAACATCAGTGTGTCCCTCAGTCGAAGAGGGGATAATGAAAATGTGGCACATTTACACAGTGGAGCACTGCTCAGCAGTCAAAAATAATGACATCATGAAATTTACAGGCAAAATGATGGAACTAGAAAAGATCATCCCGAGTGAGGTAACCCAGACCCAGAAAGATAAACATGGTATGTACTCAGTGATAAGTGGATATTTACTGTTAAGTAAATGATAATTTTCAGACCCAGAGAGCCTAAGTAACAATGAGGGCTCTAGGGGAATCAATGGCTTTCCCTGGCAAGGGAAATAGAATACATTTTGCAAGTTGACTGGGAGAGGGTTGCATGGGAACAGGAGAGATTAAGCTGGGGGAAGGGAGGGAGCTAGAGTACAGGGAGGGATGACTGGAATTGGAGGGCATTTATGGGGTGGGGGAGATGGGGGAACCTAGTGCAGTGGAATCTAAGGGTGACCCTAGCAAGGACTCCTAGTAATGGAGAAGATGAGCCTGAACTGCTCATCTTCTGTAACCATGCAAGGCTTCCAGTTATGGGACTGGGACACCAACCCAGTCACAAAATTTTCGAGCTACAATCTGTACAGCATGCAAGATGTGCTGGGGCAATGGTGGCACAGAACTTGTGGGAATGGTCATCCAATGATTGGTCTAATTTAAGGTCTATGCCATGATCAACATTGCAGGGATGACCAGGAACAGGAGACTGGATAGCCCAGAGACCTAGGATAGACCCAAAGATGACGGGATAGATAAATAAATAAATAAATAAATAAATAAATAAATAGAGTTTAATGATGTTCTGCTGTACTCATAGATAGGTGTCTAATTCAGTCATCACCAGAGAGGCTGGCTTGGCTCATAGCCAAACATTAGACAGAGTGAGAGCCCAGGTTGGAGTTCTCCATTGGGTCCCTCCCCTTGAAGCTCTAGGAAGCTCACTGAAGATGGAGAGGAGAAATTGTGGGAGCCAGAGAGATTGGGTACCCAGGGAAACAAGGCTTGTGGAGTCAACTAAGCAGGTCTCATAAGGGTTCAGAGTCTGGAGCCTTGTGTGGGTCTGCACTGGGGCCTCTGCAGGTATGTTATGCTTGCTGGCTTTGTGTTTGGGAGGGGAGCTCCTGACAATGGAGCAGGGGCATCTCTGATTCTTTGCCTATTTTGGGGGGGGCCTTTTCCTCCTACTGGGTTGCCTTGTCCAGCCTTGATGTGAGGGTTTGTGCTTGGTCTTATTGTATCTTGCTGTGCTGTGTTTGGTTGATGTCTCTGGGAGGGGCTGATCTTTTCTGGAGGGGGACATGGCGGGGATCTGGAAGGACTGGATCTAGGGAGAGAGGAGGTAAGGCGGAACTGGGAGGAGGAGAGGGGGAAGCCTCAGTTAGGATGTGCTGTATTATAAAAGAATAATTTGTTTTTAAATGTAAAGTAACACCAGTGACTGTAAATAGACACCAGTAGAACGTAAGCTCCTGTGACACACGTAATACAGCAGGGTAGAGTAAAGATAGAAATTGTGTTGACACAGGAGTTCAAGACAAAGTCACAGGGACAGCCATGTTGGCTCAGTGAGCTGCCTTCCATTTTGAATAAACTTGACAGGCCAGGACTTTTCTGATGTTATGGAAAGACAAAAGGACAAGCTGCCTCTAAGTAAAAAGGCTACATGATATTTTTAAATGATAGTTTTATTTTAAATATAAAAAAGGAAAAGAAAGGATCAACTAAGGGTCTGGAAGACAAGTTTAGGGTATCAGGTGGAGGGATTGATCTTTGAACTATTAACTACATGCCAACTTAACACAAACTCAAATAGAGTCATTTTGTTCAATATCTTTTGTAACTGTAAAGCTTTATGATATCAGTCATAAGGAAGAAAGTTTTAAGTTAAAAGAAAACTGATTTTGTCCTAAAGTTAATTTTTAGTTCTCAGGAAATTTGCTGTTCTCTTGCTTTGTTCCCCTTGTTCCTATATAGTTATGTAACCAAAAAAGATTTCAAACTGTGTAACCGATGAGTAAAGTCTTTAAGGAAATGATTTCGTGTATAAATAAAGCTTACAAGACACAAGTTGTCAGAGGAGGTAAAGCCAGTAAGGCTTCCTCTCTGTCCCATCTCTCATGAAAAAAAACAAAAACAAAAACAAAACAAAACACAGCAGTGTAGAAGTCTTGGAGAGACCCAACAGAACTAAAGTCTTCTTCTTCTTCTTCTTCTTCTTCTTCTTCTTCTTCTTCTTCTTCTTCTTCTTCTTCTTCTTCTTCTTCTTCTTCTTCTTCTTCTTCTTCCTGCTTTCTGGTACTTTAAAATATCTACTTACTTGTTTATTTATCTATTTGTTTATGTGTGTGTGCACATGTGTCCAAGTGACCAGAGGTCAAAAGACATTAGTAGTGAAATTGTTATTCCACTAATATTCGTGGAAAGTTATGGACCAGTTGTATATATTAGATATGTTAAAATGCCATCTATCTTGTGATATGAAAATATCACACTTTCTATTAAACAATAGAAATTTATTTTTATGTATTCTGGAGGAGAGAAGTTCAAATCCAAAGTTCCAATTAGGAGTGTTTTCTTGTGAATCCTCTCTTGCTTTGCACAAGGACCCTCTCACTGCTTCTTTACATGGCTTAAACATGCACCTGCGCACGCGCGCGCGCACACACACACACACCCATACCCCCCAGTATTTAACATTCACAGCAGTGTTCTTGCACATAAACACTCATAGTGGTTATGAAAGCATGCACAAGACCCGAGCAAGAACAAGTCAGATAATAATCCCAGTGTGGAGGAGGGAGGGGTCATGAATTCCGACACTTAGCTGAGGGGCTTTGCCCAGTCGATGCTTGCTGAGAGACCCAGTCAGCTTTCTTAAAGGATTTGGCCCCTGCAAGGATACCCACACTGCAGTAGATGATCCTGCACCTATCCACGCACTGGCAGATCTAAGTGGACTGTGCTTAAAAACAAAGACAAGAACACATGAAATTAGGAGGGAACAGTAGTGGAGGTATAGAGAGAAACTGGAGGGGAGAGATGAAGTGTGAGGTGTGCATTTGGTTCAAGCACATTATATGCACATAAGAAATTCCGATGCACTAATTAAAACAGTGTATTAAATAGAGGGCAGGGATACTTGCATCTAATCAGTCCTGGTCAAAATGTGGTCCCACCTTCCACTGACACATCATCTTCTAGGCTTCTGTCACACCCTGCTACATGGTCTGAAAAGTTACCAGAACTATGTGAGATCTTTTTTTCTGAGGGTCATATTCTAATGGGTACCTTTCCCTTCCCCCAGTACAAGATTCTTTGAACAATTCCTCTTTCTTGGGCTCCACAATAGTCAGACTGGGAACACATGTATAAGAGCCATTTTCCATAACTTCTTGTGTTTTGCTTGCTTTTGGGAGAGCTAGCACAAGCAACCCCATTTTTTCTGGTTTGAGACAGGGTCTCATCATGAAGCCTTGTCCCCTCCCCAATCCTTAAACCTCTAACCTCTAACCTCATGCTTCAGCTTCCCAAGTACAGGAAAGAGCTCTCATGCCCAGAAGACCTCATTTCAATTCTGATGACTTCTCTTGTCTCTGAAAAATATTCTTTGAAGACACTGACATGGTTTGTTGTCCATTGTCCCACAGGGCCAGGATAGGATCCATCCTAATTGGTCTAATTTGATCCTATGTTCAAGGGGTAGGGAGGAGTAAATGACAAATCTCTAGAAATCAGTCCCAATAGACTCTTTAGGCCTCACTTTAAACAACAGAGACGCGGAAGTGGCTCTGAAGTAAGGCAACCTGGAAGTGCACTCTTGGGACCCTGAGACCTAGCTGGCCTAGAAGAGAGAGCACATTACTGCTTGTGGCTCAGTCGCATTCCCATTGGCCTTGGCCTCTATGGTCAACCATGTGTGGTTGTGCTAGTTACAGTTTTTAATGGGGACTCTTGTCTGAGGCTTTGTCTCAGCACACGGACTTCCGGGTGTCCCCCTTTACTGTCCTGTAGCAGAAGTGGGTCTCTGTTCCTCTTCCTTCCTGCTCCTGCTTGTGCCCGCCTCTAGTGCTTGGGCAGGATGAAACTGGAGTCAACTTACCACTGAGTTGTCAGAGTTTCTCATTCCAGTGTTCTCTCCACTCCCCGGCATCTGACTACTACTGTTGGTATTCAAAAGCATTCGTAGCCACTCCGCGTATTCCATTTCATAGCTGTATCCAGAAATAGGGTTGAATGAGCGTTTTACATGTTTCCTGATGCTAAATCCTGTGATTACTCATTTATTCTTTATTTATGCCCTTTTCCAGTACCCAGTATTGTTACTTACTTTTTTTTTTTTTTACACTTCCTGGAGTTCCTGTTCTCTTCTTCCTCAGTGAAGGCCCGACACTCAATGTACATCATATCATGTAGTGTTCAGCAAAGAACTACAATAGCATGTGTGTATTATACTAGGTGTTCCTAAGAGTGTGCTGCCAAACTTACATGTTATGCTTGTCTTAGATAGCCCTCCCTGAGGTCAAAGGGCAGAACACTAAGAACGTTTAGGGAACACCTAATAACTACCACTCCGCTCTAATTACTTAGGGTATAGGAAGATGATGAAAGCATAATTTACGATTTCCCAAAGGTGTGTGAGCTTCACAGAAAACATTTTCAAGTCAAACTGAGTAATAGAAAATTTGCTCCCATCAGATTAATTATCATCTGAGTTAACACAGTGCAGTGACTAGGAGGTGAAACATCATGAGTGGGATTTGGGGAAGCCCCAGAGAGGGACGTTGCCTCCCTAAAATGTTCTATCTTAATTACTGCTAACCATTCATGCTTTTCAGAAACAGTTGGCATGAAACAGACAAAAAATAAATTGGCTCCTTCCTCCACTCTGTTTCAATTCTTTCAAACCCACACTTCCTTAAGCACCCCAACTTGAACAAGTAGTTGTTTATGTGTATTACATGTGTTGTTGATTTGTTTATGCCCAACCTTGTCCCCTAGTGTAAGCCTTTTATTAATTCTAGCCTTGTTTCCCTCATGGTTAATTTTCTTGAAAGGCTGATTTATACTTAAGAGGATTGAAATGAGTGCCAATGGAATACAAAATTGGTCATTCGATGGCCAGTAGCTATTCTTCACTTAGGAAATGAGTTTAAATTGGCTTTCTTGGGGCCCATGTATAGACAAATAAATTTTTGGGTTTTGTCCAAGAAATATATGATTTCACAAAACCTTTAGGTAATATTGATGCCCCAAATTTAGGAGTAGGAAGTTAGTAATTGGCTGGGAGTGGTATAATGAGCCAAGCAAGAAGTGTGTGTTCTCACTTAGGATGATCATTTCTAGTTCCATCCATTTGCCTGCAAATTCCAAGATTTCCTTGTTTTAAATAGATGAGTAGAATTCCATTGTGTAGATGTACCACAGTTTCTTTATCAATGCTTCATCTTAGGGGCATCTAGGTTGTTTCCAGGTTCTGGATATTACGAATAAGGCTGCTATGAACACAGTTGAGCAAATGTCCTTCTTGTATGGTGAAACATCTTTCGGATATACGCCCAAGAATGCTACAGCTGGGTAGAAAGCGCCATATTGATTTCCAGAGGCAAACAAGCCATTGAGCAAAATGTCCTCATTTCTACTACAGACAGAATGCTGCCTAAAAATGGGCAAGCCTAGATGCAGGCAGAGTCGACGGCTGAGCTCTGCCAAGGTAGGCTAAGCAATTCCTCAATAGTTCCTGCCTCACAAATATGTCTAGCAGAGCTATTGGGCTAGAAGGCCAAAGGTGATGCTCCAACGTTATAGAGAGTGTTGGGTGACTGTTCAGACAGTAAACTGTCTCAGTCATTTTTTTCATTTTGGAAGCTGGTAAGCTGCACTACCGGTTCAATCAAGCATTTAAGTTTTATTCCTTCTCAAGTCTCTGATGGGGCTGAAGACCAGATAGTTTAGTCTTACAATCAAGTTTAGTTGGTTAGGGGATAAGATCTTTTTAGATCAAGATAGATGATTTAAGTTAATAGAGATGAGCTACAATAGATACTGAATTTCATTCAGAAATTTAGACCCAACAAGATAGGAAAGATGTTTACTTCAAGTTTGGCAATACAAATAGCCAAATCACTATGAATGAAACATTTGTATAACTCATGATTGTCTTATGGTTCTTCCTGCTGTCTGTAGTTTATTTTATTCATGTATAATAATATAAATGTATATGTTAAAAAGGAAACAATAAAAAAAGAAGTATGTGTTGTTAGTACCTAGTAACTGTTTCCCCTCAGTTTGGAAGACAACTTATCATTACATCAAGTTACAAACAGAGTAGATAAGCTAAGCAAAACATACACGTTGGGTATGATGGGCAGACAATGATAAAAGCCTGCTGGTTCCAGCAGCGTAAATACATGATCTGATGACGGCCTTTTGACTGTTACCCAAATAACACCTCCCTAGTAAAATTCCACTTGTCTTTTTAAGCAGTGCTAAAATCACTTCACAAATGCATCATTTTGCAAAAACATTTATTATTTGATCCTGGTCTATAAGGCTCCTTTCTCATTAGTCCTTAGAGAATTTTGTATAATTTTTTTTTTTATCATTTTCATCCCCTACTCCACTTCCTCTCTTATCCTTCTCCCTTCCCTACTCTCTAATTTTGTCTTTAAAAAAAAATCAAGTACAATCTATGCTATCCACATACCATGGATCTGCGGCAACCCACTGGAGCTGGGTGTATATGCTATTTATTAACTGTAGGTTATAATGCTTACACTGCCCAAGTGTGGTGATTTAAATGCGAGGGCCCCCATAGACTCATATATTTTAGCACTTGGTCCCCGGTTGGTGTAACCCTTTGGGAAGGATTTGGAGGTGTGGCCATGTTTGGAAGAGATGTGTCATTGGGAACTAGCTTGAGATTTCAGCAGACTCCTGCCACTCCCTGTATGCTCTCTGCTTCCTGTTTGTGGTTCTGGATATGAGCTCTCAGCTGCCATTCTAGCACCACGCCTGCCTGTCACCATGCTGCCTGCCCTGGTGGTAATAGGCTCCTATTCCTATGCAACTATAAGCCCCAAATAAACCCTTCCTTTTATAAGTTGCCTTGATCAGGGTGCTGTCTCACAGCAACAGAAGAGTAACTAATGCAGCAGGTCTTGTTCAGAAAGTCCTTTCCTGTGCCAATGAGTTCAAGCATATTTCCTACTTTCCTTACTATCAGATTCAAGGTTTCATGCCTCAACCCATTTGGAATTGACTTTTGTGAAGGGTGTTAGATATGGGTTTATTTTCATTCATCTACACATGGCTACCTGACTTAGCCAGTACCATTTCTTAAGGATGCTGTCTTTCCTCCAGGGTGTGTTTGTACCTTTGTTGGTCAAGAATCAGGTGTCCACAGGTATGTGGAGTTACATACCAGTCTTCCACTCTTTCCGTTGATCAATATGGTTCCATTCCAGTACCATGCTGTTTTTATTGCTACACCTTGGTAGCACATCTTGGCGTGTCCGATGGTGATTTCTCCAGTAGTTCTTCTACTACGCAGGGTTGTTTAAGCTAACCTGGGTTTTTGTGGTTCCATATGAAGTTTAAACTTTTGTTCTGTCATGTGTGTGAGCTGTGCTGGAATTTTCATGGTGATTGCACTGAATCTGTGGACAACGTATGGTAAGACAGCCATGTTCACAATAGTAATCTTACTGATCCATGAGCGTGAGAGGTCTTTCCGCCTTTTGATGTCCTCTTTAATTTCTTTCTTTGATGACTTGAAGCTTTGAGTGTATAAGTTTTTCATTATACAAATCTTTCACTTGCTTGGGTTAGAGTTATTGAAACATAATTTTAAGGGTGTTTAGAAAGGTATTGTTTCATTCTTTATTTATCATTATGTTTGCATGTAGGAAGACTACTGAGTTTTGTGTGTTGATTTTTGTATCCACTGTAGACGTTTCCTGGTGGAGTCTTCAGGCTCTCCTATATGTAAAGCCACCATTTCTGTGATAAAGCTTCTTCCTTCCCTAGTTGTCCTTCATTTCCTTAGTGGTTTATTCTCTAGCTAAGATTTAAACGGCTAGACAGAACAGGTATCGAGAGAGTGGACATCCTTGTTTCGTTCTTGATTTTAGTGGAAGTGCTTTGAGTTTCTCCTCACTTTGAATAACGTTGGCTGTAGGCTTACTGTAAGTTTTTTTTTTTTTTATCATATTGAGATGTGTTTATCACATCTATAGTATCTCTAGGACTTTTATCATGAAGGGATGTTGGATTTTATCCTTTTCTGCATCTAATGCAATAATTATATGACTTTGTTTTTTCAGTCTGTTTATGCTGTAGATTATGTTTATTAATTTGCCTGTGTTGAGCCGCCCATGAATCTCTAGGGTGAGGCTTATTTGATGATAGTGGATAATATTATGATGTGTTTGGCTAAAAGTTTGTAAATTTTATTGATTAAAAAAATAACCAACTACTTCAATGATTCTTTGTATTGTTTTTGTTTATTTTTTTCTAGTTTATTTGTTACAGCCTGAGTTTGATTATTTCTTCTCATTGAATTTTTGGGTGTTTTTTCTTTTGCTTCTTGTTTTTCTAAAGCCTTTGAGTGTGTCATTAAGCTATTAATATGAGATCTCTCGAGGTTTTTAACATAGACACGTAGTGCTATGAACTTTCTCCTTGAACTGCTTTCATTGTGTCCATTTGAGTCCACTGGAAACATCTCACATTACAGTCGCAATAGATGGTATTAATTTGTAGATCAGTATGGCGGAACATTGCTAAACCAATAATGTCATTCCATAAATACGAACTGTCTTTCATTTATTTGGGCCTTACATTCAAGTTCTTGCTTCAGGTTCTGTTTCTCAAATTATGATAATCAGTTCCCTTCTTCTTAATTTTTATTCCCTTTATTTATCCTTCCAGAAATACGTGTGTGTGTGTGTGTGTGTGTGTGTGTGTGTGTGTGTGTTCTGTTTACTTTACCACTTACACTGCAATTTATCGAAAGTAAATTAAACATTCAAGTGTAAATTTAACTTCATAATCACTATGATATATTGTAGTCATATAATGAAGGTTATTTTGTGACTCATTCATTATTTCAACTAAAAGTAGATTTCACTGGAGAAATGCCTTTATCAAAACAAACAAACAAAAAAAACCCTTTCACTTAAAAAATGATTTTAGGTGACTAGAGATCATTGAAACTATTCCTCATGGAGTCTAAGTGGAGATCTGAACTAAGCTCCGTTTTCTTTCTTATTTGTTGGCATTCCTCAGGCTATTTCATGAACCATGTTGACAATCGCTGTCTTGTCTTTTCTGAATCATGTGTTATGTGAATAACTGATTATGTAACTGAGATTTTTGAGAGAAGGAAGATGCCAACTAACTATGCCAGCTAACAGCCACAAAGCAGATCGAACCTTGTAGTCTTCCTCTTTTCCAGATTCCACTCCCAGTGGTGTGTAATAGTGTGCCCTGACCATGCACATCTGTGTCAGTGTGTAGGGTCCCTGTTTTGTAGGGCTTGCACCAACATTCTACTTTCCATCAACAGTAGTTCTACATGCTCGAAGCTGAACACTATCCCAATCTTTAGCTACAGAATGCTTTTGGCAGTTGTGAAATGCGTATAGTTTCTAAGATATGGATGGTTTTATATGTGTGACTTATTTCACTCAACTTTATTTCGGGGATGTTTTTTGTTTGAGACTTTCTTATATGCATGTAATGTGTCTTAATCAAATCTGCATTCCCAACCCATTGCCTCCAATTGAGTCCCTGTCCCTCCACCACTTTGCCCTCTCACCTTTTTTCAAACCCACTGAGTCCACTGATTTCTGCCAGTGTGTGGGTTGATATAGAACCATTTACTGGAACATGGGTAGCTTCTCTCAGTCCACATCACTGAAGAAAGCAGACACACCCCCCTCCCTGGAAGCCACCAACTGCCAACACTTTCTCAGATTGGGGCAGAACTTGATGAGCCCCTCCACGTCCATACTGAGAGTCTGCCTAGCTTGACCTTTTATAAGCCTTGAGCATGTAGGCATGTCTGCTGTTTGTTTATGTGTGTGTGACAACTTGGTTTCGTCCAGCAAATATTGTTTCACTGCAGACATCCACTGTGTCCGGGTCTTAGAATATTTCTTTCCCCTTTTCTGGATCACCCTTGAGACTAGAAGTAATGAGTATCTCACTCCACACTGCCTTATTCTCTGTATGTTGACCAACGGAGCTCACCACCTACTCCTAAAAGATTTTTCCAGTAAGGGTTGAGAGATGCAGTAATATATAGCTACACTGGTAAGAATTCAGGGGCCATTTATTGCTAACTCCATTTGGCAGAAAGCTAATACTAAGTTCTCTCCTAGGGCCTATGAGGTCAGCCATGAGTCTTTAGCCAGGTTGCTGGTATGAGGTATAGGTTCTGTCTTTTGGAATGAGCTTTACAGCCAATCAGAAAGAGGTTGGTTATTTGCATAACATTTGTGTCTCGTGTACCCCACTGGGCATATGTCATCAGGGAGGTTGTTACTGTAGCTCACAGGATTCATAGTTGGGTAACACCACCAGTGACTTTTTTCTGACAGTAGCATGCATAAAACCTTCTAGCAGTGTGAAAGCTATCCAGTAGGAATGAAGTTTCCAAATAGTTGCCAGCTTAATTTTTGCATGACCTAGAATTCAGATATGCGGTCTGTGGTGATTTGAATAGCAATGTTTCCCCATAGGCTAACCTATTAGAATATTTAGTCACCAAGGAGCAGAACTGTTTGAAAGGATTACAAGGATTAAGAGATGTTGCCTTGTGGATAGATGTGGACACATTGGAGGAAGTGGGTCACTAAGAGTGGACTTTGAGGTTTTCAAAACCCCATGCCAGGCTCGGGGAGAGCGCTCAGCTACTGCCCCAGCTCCATGTGTGCTGCAATGCTCCCTGACAATGACAATGAACTCACCCTCGGAAACTAAGCAAACCCACAATTAAATGTTTTCTTTTATAAGAGTTGACTTGGTCATAGTAGCTCTTCCCAGCAATAGAATGGTAAAAAAAATGGAAATTGGTACCAAGATATTGCTGCGACGGGCATGACCATGCTATTTGTTTGAGGAATATGGAAGACTTTGGGACTTTGGACTAGAAAAACAGTTAAGAGCACTGTCTGCACTTCCAGAGGTCCTGAGTTCAATTCCCAGCAACCACATGGTGTCTCACAACCATCTTTAATGTGATCTAGTGTCCTCTTCTGGTGTGCAGGCATACATGCAGGCAGAGCACCGTAGACATAATAAATAAATAAATAAATAAATAAATAAATAAATAAATAAACAAATTTTTTCTTATATTCTATTTTTAGCTGGGCATGGTGGTGCATACCTTTAATCCCAGTACTTGGGAGGCAGAGGCAGGAGGATTGCTGTGAGTTCGAGGCCAGCCTGGTCTACAAAGGGAGTACAGGACAGCCAAGGCTACACAGAGAAACTCTGTTTCAAAAACCAAAAAAACCAAAAACCAAACCAAACAAACAAAAAACCAACAACAACAACAAGAAATAAAATAAAATTCTATTTTTCATTTGTTCACTTTACATCCCGATTGTATCCCCCTCCCTCATCATTCCCCAGTCCCACCCTCCCTCCCTCATCTCGTCCCCATTCCCCTAGTCCTCAGAAAGGGGAATCCCTACTCCCCTAGCATCTGACTTCCGCCTATCAAGTCTCATCTGGACTGCCTGTATTCTTTCTCTTCCTCTGTAGCCTGGCAAGGCTGCCCTGCCAGGGGAAAGTGATCAACATATGGGAGCCAGAGTCCATGTCAGAGGTAGTCCCTGTTCCCCATATTAGGGAACCTGCAAGGAGACTGAGCTGCCTGTCTACTACATCTCAGTGGAGGGTCTAGGTCCTCACCATGCATGGTCCTTGGTTGGTGCATCAGTCTCTGCAGCACCCCGCCTCCTCTGCCCGGATTTGTTGGCTCCATTGGTCTCCTTGTGGAGCTCCTGATCCCTACAGGTCTTTCTATTCCCCAGCTCTTCCATAAGATTCCCTGTGCTCCACCCTGAAGTTTGGCTGTGAGTCTCAGCATCTACTTGGATCCCCTGCTGGGTGGAGTCTTTCAAGGACCTCTATGGTAGGTTCCCTTCCTGTTCCTTCTCTTCAACTGCTTCCGGTGTCTATTCTATTTGTCTTTCAGGATGAGAATTAAGCATTCTTCTTAGGGTCTTCCTAGTTATTTAGCTTCTTTAGGTATGTGTATTGTAATATGGTTATCCTGTATTATGTGGCTAATATCCACTTATAAGTGAGTGTATACCATGTGTGTCTTTCTGAGTCTGGGTTACTTCACTCAGGATGACCATTTCTAGTTCCATCCATTTGCCTGCAAATTTCAAATTTTCCTTGTTTTTAATAGCTGAGTAGTATTCCATTGTGTGAATGTACATGGTTTCTTTTGTCCATTCTTTGGTTGAGGGACATCTAAGTTGTTTCCAGATTCTGGCTATTACAAGTAAAGCTGCTATGATCATAGGTGATCACCCTGTGGTATGGGGAGGTGTCTTTCGGGCATACGCCCAGGAGTGGTTTGGCAGGGTCTTGAGGTAGAACTATTCCCAATTTTCTGAGAAAGCTCCAGATTGATTTCCAAACTTGTTGTACAAGTTTGCACTCCCACCAGCAGTGGAGGAGTGTTCCCCTTTTTCCACATCCTGGCCAGCATGTGCTGTCACTTGAGTTTTTCATTTTAGCCATTCTGATGGGGGGTAAGCTGGAATCTCAGAGTTGTTTTGGTTTGCATTTCCCTGATGATTAGGGGGCATTGAACATTTCTTTAAGTGCTTCTCAGCCATTCAATATTCCTCTGTTGAGAATTCTGTTTAGTTCTGTACCCCATTTTTAAATTGGATAATTTGGTTTGGTGGTGTTTAGTTTCTTGAGTTCTTTATATATTTTGGAGATTAGTCAGATGTAGGGCTGGTGAAGATCTTTTCCCAATCTGTAGGCTGTTGTTTTGTTCTTTTGACAGTGTCCTTTGCCTTACAGAAGCTTTCTAGTTTCATGAGGTCCCATTTATTAATTGTTGATCTTAGAGACTGAGCTATTGGCGTTCTGTTCAGGAAGTTGTCTCCTGTACTAATGAGATCAAGGCTCTTCCTCACTTCTTCTTCTAACAGATTTAGCATGTCTGGTTTTATGTTGAGATATTTGATCCACTTGGACATTAGTTTCATGCAGGGTGATAAATAAGGATCTATTTCCAGGATATCACATGATGGAAAGATCTCCCATGCTCATGGATCAGTAGGATTAACATAGTAAAAATGACCATCTTACCAGAAGCAAGCTACAGATTCAATGCAATTCTCATCAAAATGGCAACACAATTCTTTACAGACCTTGAAAGAACAATTCTCAACTTCATTTGGAAAAACAAAAAACCTAGACTAGCTAAGACAATCCTATACAATAAAAGATCTTCTGGAGGACTCTCCATCCCTGATGTCAAGCTGTACTATAGAACAACAGTAATAAAATAGCATGGTACTGGCATGGAAATAAGCTGGTTGATCAGTGGGATAAAATTGAAGACCCAGAAATAAACCACACACCTATAGACACGTGATTTTTGACAAAGCCAAAACCATACAATGGAAAAAGATAGCATCTTCTAACTGCATGTCTACTTGTAGAAAAATAAATAAATATTTAAAAAGAAGATGTTTCAAAGGAGAAGAATACTAGTAAGTGGCCTAGAAACAGTTCTTGTGATAGTTTGACTGAGAATGTGGCCAATTTTTAAAAATTTATTCATTTATTATAATTTATTTATATTGTATCCCAATTGTTATCCCCTCACTTGTATCTTCCCATTCCCACCCTCCCTCCCTTTTCTGCTTGATTCCTTTCCTCTAGACCTCTGACAGGGAGTGTGGGGGGGGCTCCTTCCCCACCATCTGACCACAGCCTGTCAGGTCTCATCCAGATAGCCTGCATCCCCTTCTTCTGTGCCCACATGGTCTCCCTGCCAAGGGGAGGTGATCAAATCTGGAACACCAAAGTTCACGTCAGAGGCATCAGAGGCAGTCCCTGCCCCCCCACCCCCCCCCCCCCCCACCATGAATGAGCTGCCCAGGAAGTCATCTAGAACAGAGAGCCTGGGGGGGGGGGAGACTGCACAAACTGTTGCACCACTTTTAGATTTCTAATGATATTTAAATATTCCGTGTGTGATATATATATATGGCTTTTCAAATATAGCCTATTAATTTATTCATATTACATCTCAATTGTTATCCCATCCCTTGTATCCTCCCATTCCTCCCTCCTTCCCATTTTCCCCTTACTCCCTTCCCCTATGACTGTGACTGAGGGGGACCTCTTCCCTCTGTATATGCTCATAGGGTATCAAGTCTCTTCTTGGTGGGTTATTTGTTTTCTTGATGTCCAGTTTTTAAAAATTCTTTATGTACTTTGGATATTAGCTCTCTACCAGATGTGTAGTTGGTGAAAATCTTTTCCATTCTGTAGATTCCTGATTTGTCCAAATGACTATGTCCTTTGCCATACAGTTGCCTTCCATTTCCATGAGGTTCCATTTGTCAATTGTTTATTTTATGTTCTGTTCAGAAAGCCTTCTCTTGTTCCAGTGAGTTCAAGGCTCTTCCCCACTTTCTCTTCTAACAAGTTTAGCGTGTCTGGTTTTATGTTGAGGTCTTTGATCCACTTGCAGTTGAGTTTTGTGCAGGGTGGTGAGTGTAGGTCTATATGTATTCTTCTACATGCAGACAACCAATTTGACCAGGACCATTTGTTGAAGATTCTGTCTTTCTTCCCCCGTGTGTATTTCTGGCTTCTTTATAAGAAATCAGGTGTTTATAGGTGTGTGGTATATGTCTGCATTTTCAATTCAATTCTACTCATCAACATGTCTGTTTCCATGCCAATACCATGCTGCTTTTATCACTATAGTTCTGTAATATGATATGAAGTTGATGATGATGATACCTTCAGCAGTTCTTTTATTACTAAGGACTGTTTTAGAAACCCTGGGTTTTTTGTGTTTCTATATGAAGCTGAAAATTGTCTTTTCAAGATCTGTTAAGAATTATGTTAAATTTTGATGGGATTGCATTGAATCTATAAATTTACTTTGGTAGGATGGCCATTTTTACTATATTAACTCTACTGATCCATGAGCGTGGGAGACCTTTCCATCTTCTGATATTTTCTTTCCTCAATATTATAAATACTATATCATAAAAGTCTTTCACTTGCTTTGTTAGAGTTACTCCAAGATATTTTATATTTATGAGGCTATTATGAAAAGTCCTATTTTGCTGATTTCTTTCTTAGTCTGTTTGTCATTTGTGTATAGGAAGGCTACTAGTTTTGTGAATTAATTTTGTGCTCATCTACTTTGCTGAAAGTGTTTATCAGTTGTAGGAGTGACTCCTGGTGGAATTTTTAAGGTCACTTACATATACTATCATGTTATCTGTAAATATAGATACTTTAGCTTCTTTCTTTCCAAATTGTATCCCCTTGGTCTCCTTCAGTTGTCTTACTTCTCTAGCCAAGACTTCAAGAACTATATTAAATAGGAAGGAAGAGAGTGTACAGCCTTGTCTTGTTCATGATCTTAGTGGCATTGCTTTGAGTTTCTCTCCATTTAAATTGATGTTGGCTGTGGGTTTGCCATAAACTGCCTTGAATAGGTTGAGGTATGTCCCTCATGTTCCTACCCCTCCAGGACTTTTATAATGAATGGGTGTTGGATTTTTCAAAGGCATTTTTTTTTGGTTTTTGTTTCTTTTTTATCTAATGAAATGATCATGTGGTTTTATCTTTCTGTTTGTTTATATTGTGTATTACATGTTTTGATTTATATATCTTGAACCATCACTGCATCTCTTGATGAAGGCTACTTGATCATGGTAGATACTCTTTTTTATGTGCTTTTGGATTTAATTTGCAAGTATTTTGTATGTTCGTAAGGGAATTTGGTCTGTAATTCTCTCTTTGTTAGGTCTTTATGTAGTTTGCTTATTATGTAGCTGTGACCTCCTAAAATAATTTGGGCAATGTTTTTTGTGTTTCTATTTGTGGAATAATTTGAGGAGTATTGGTGTTAACTCTTCTTTGAATGGCTGGTAGAATTCTGTACTAAAACATCTGGCCCTGACTCATTTTAGTTGGTAGTCTTAATTACTGCTTCTATTTTACTAGGGAATATAGGTATGTTTAAATTGCCTGTCTGACATTGATTTAACTTTGGTAAGTGATATGCATAGAGAAAACTGTCCATTTCTTTTAGATTTTCCAATTTGATGGAGTACAGGTTTGTGAAGTGTGTTCTTATGATTCCCTGGATTTTCTTGGTGTCTGTTAAGTCCCCCTTTTCATCTATAATTTTGTTACTTTGGATTTTTTCTTTATTCCTTTTTGGCTAAGGGTTTGTAAGTCTTATTTCAAAGATTGTCAAAGTCTGTCAAAAGTATTTCTCAAATAACAAACTCTTTGTTTCATTGATTCTTTATATTGTTTTTGGTTGTTTCTATTTTAATTTCATCTGAGTTTGCTTATTTCTTGTCATCTGCTCCCTTTGAGTGTGATTTCTTATTATTCTAGAGCTTTCTGGTTCTTGCTAAGTCACTAGTATGTGGCATCTCCAGTTCTTTTATGTAGGCACATGGTGCTTAGAACGTGACTCATAGATCAACTTTCATTGTGCTGTGTACATTGGGGTATGTTGTATATTCACTTCCATTCAATTCTAGAAAGTCTTTAATTTCTTCTTGATCTTTGTCTTGACTTGTTTTTGTTTTTTTTCCCCCCATTCAGTAGTGAGTTGTTCAGTGTCCATGAGTTTGTAAATTTTCTGTTTTTTTCTCTGTTGTTGTCTTGATATCCAGATTTAATCTCTGTTGGTCAGATAGGATGCAGAGCGTTATTCAATTTTCGTGTATCTGTTAAGACTTTCTATGTGTCTGAATATGTGGTCAACTTTGGGAAAGTTCCATGAGGTACTGAAAAGAAGGTATATTCTTTTGTGCTTGAATGAAATGTTCTGTAAATAGATGTTAAGTCCATTTGGTTTATGATATCCGTTAATTTCAGAGTTTCTCTCTTTAGTTTTTGTCTGAATGACCTGTGTATTGGCAATAGTTGGGTATTGATGCCTCCCACTATCATTGTAGTTTGTGATGGTCAATATGTATTTAAGCTGTAATAATGTTTCTTTCATGAACTTGAGGGCCCTTGTGCTTGGTACATAGATGTTAAAAATTGTAATGTCCTCTTGGTAGATTTTTTTTCCTTTGATAAGTAGGTAATGTCTTTCCCTATCTCTACTGATTAGTTTTGGTTTGAAGTCTATTTCGTCAGATATTAAAATGGCTACATTGGCTTGCCCCTTAGGTCAATTTGTTTGAGATATTTTTTCCATTGTTTGATGCTGAGGAGATGTCTATCCCTGATGTTAAAAGTATGTTTTCTTAGACACAGCAAAAAGACAGATCCTGTTTTTTTTTCAATCTATCTGTTAATGTGTGTCTTTTTATTGAGGAATTGACACCACTGATATTGATAGTGAGCAGTGTTTATTGATTCCTGCTGTTTCAGTCTTGTTGTTGTTGTTGTTATGGTGGTGGTGATGGTAGGTTTCCCCTCTTTTGAATTGCCTGTCTGGGATTACTTATTCCATATTGTTTGGGGGGTATGCCTATCCTCTTCCTGTTGAAGTTTTCATTCTAGTGCCTTCTGTAAGGCTAGGTGTGTGAATAGATGTTTCTTAAGTTTGTTTTATCATGTGATACCTTACAGCCACTTTACTAGACAACTGACTCCTAGCTACATTCTAAAACTTACCCTCTTGCCTACAAATAAGTGTAGCTCTCACCCCTCATCAAACAAGCTCCTCCTTACAGCAAATGGAGACCATTACAGAAGAGCACAATTGGTCACAATACAGAAATCAATGGACTGTGTGGAGCTCAGCCTCAGTGAATGTTTATGGTACAATTCTTCGCTGCAAGACTCAAGGGACATCAGGAAAGAGAAGGATAAAAGGTTATAAGATGTAGAGAGCCAGGAAGTCTGCTGTGAGACTGTGTCTCCAAGAAATGACAAGGAAACTTCACCCATGACACCTCAACAACATGGCTTCCTAATCAAGCCCCGACAATACTATAATGATGTTGACAATATCAGTAGACACGCTAATGCAACACAGGGAAGCCTCACAAGTTCCCACAGCTAGACAAGAGCTACAGGCAACTAGTAATTGCAGACAGAGGGTGCATTAGCCTCTCCCAGGGATGAGCCCCTTATTTGGTTTTGCAAGACAAAGTGTTCAGCCCTAAAATCATATACACACAGACACACTAACCTGACTCAGCAGGATATTTATATAAGTGTGTGTGTGTGTGTGTGTGTGTGTGTGTGTGTAACAAGAACAACAACAACAACATGAATTTGAAAAGGACTCAGGGAGCCCAGGAAGCTTTGAGATGTGGTAAATATGCGCACTGTTAGGGAGAGGGGGGAAGGGATGTGATTATACTTCAATTAAAATTTTTATTAAAATAAAGAAAAAGAAAAATTTATTTAAAATTCTACCGTATTTTCTTTTGAACAATAAATTGTTAAACCATTTATTTTAGATCTATTAAACATCTGGATTTTTTCTTTTGTTTCCTGATTTCATTTTTACATGATGTCAAGTCAGGGTTATACCGAAGACTGTCACTCGGTCCAGGACCATTATTGACAGTACTATCATTTCCTTGCCAGTTGTTTTTATGGCAACTGTTTGCAAACTATAATTTTTCTGTCCTTTTGCTTTCAACTTTTGTGCCTTCTTATATTTGTAATGGTTACTCCTAAAGGATAACATATATCCTTGATTTATTATGTAGTTGAAAATAAATATTTATAAATCTTTATTAATTTATAAATATGTTCAAACCATTCATCCTGCTTAGGTATTCCTTAATTCACCTTGTTAACATAATTAAAATTTCTATGTAAAGATTTTCACACATATTTGTCAGAAATATGAGGTATTTTGTGTAAATTGATGTATTATAGATTATATTGAGAATTCTTTCAGAACTGGTCTTCAAACAGTGACAAATCTCAGAATAGCTGTTCTGGGCACAAGAAAACAGGGTAAGGCATGTGCCACTTACTCTGACTTCACCATTGCAATGCTGTGAGGATATCCTAAAATATCGCATTGTACTCTGTAAGTACATATAATTTTTATGTGTCAAATCAATATATATTAAATATAGTATATGCATATGTGTGTGTGTGCACACACACACACACAAACTGTGGTGGTTTGAACAGGAATAGCTCCCATAGACTGGTGTTTGAATGCTTGGACACAGGGAATGGCACCATTAGGAGATGTGGCCTTGTTGGAGGAACTGTGTCACTGTGGAGGCGGGCTTTAAGGTCTATATGCTCAAGCTACAGCCATTTTGGCACATAGTCTCCTTCTGCTGCCGACCTATCAAGATGTAAAACTCTCAGCTCCAGCGCCATGTCTGCCTGCACACTGCCATGTTTCCTGCCAGAAAGGTAATGGACTAAATCTCTGAAACTGTAAGGCAGCCCCAATGAAATGTTTTCCTTTATAAGAGTTGTACTAAAAACAACAACAAACAAACAAACAAAAAAGAAAAACAAAACAACAACAAAAAAGAGTTGTCCTGATGATGGTGTCTCTTCACAGCAATAAAACTCTAACAAAGACAATAATATATACCAAATTGTATCTACATATATATTGAAATATAATACATTGTAAATATATGTTGATTTGACAAATAATAATTATATGCATCTACAGAGTACAATGTGATATTTTAATATATATATATATGATATATACATATAAACAACAAAGAATCAGTAGGTTTGAGATGCCAGGAGAACCCTGGCATTCCCTTTATCTCTAAGGAAAAGTAGGAATTGTATTTCCCTCATTAGGGAAGCTAAGGCAGAAAAGAAAATACTCCACTGATAAAAACACCAGTGGCTGGTGCGCATATATGCGTGTGTTGAAATAGTAACCTTAAATTTGTTAATTTCCACTATAATCGTTTGCTGATCAGGATAAAATATAATGAAAATAATTATCACATGCATAGATGGACAGACAGATGAAATACACTCTCCCCTTCTGCAGCTCTCTTCTGTACCTCCTCCGTAAGTCTGACAAAAACAAGAGGCCAGGGCCAATTCTTCATGATCACGTGTGTGCATTTGGCTACCTTGCTTTGGTCTCAGTATACAAACCATGTTTAGAAAAATTTGACCTCAAGTAAATAGGAACTTTTCTAGTTGAGATCTGAGAAAATCTTAGGAAATTACAGTAAAAATCCTTAGCAGAAGGTAGTTCATACTCCCTGTCACCCCAGACAGGAAACACGCTGCTCTCCCAGTAATTCTTGAGTCAAAAGTGACCAATTAGATGTCTCTAGGGAGCCCAGCTGTGCATAACATTTCTTTTTCTATTCCTTTGGCTCATAACAAGCTCTGAGAGCACCCTGTTCCCTGCCTGGGGACATCATGCTAGTGACCAAATTCTTGTGGGGAAATCATCAAAGACATATTAGACCTGTGTTGGGTTTTTCTTTTTCGGAGATTTTTCGTTCTTGCCATCACCCAACACAAACGATTTTGCACTAAGTCAAGTGGGATTACAAAAGACAAAGCTAGGCAGAAGAAAGGTCAGATGCACCCAGAGAGGTGAGCAGCGTGCCAGAATATTCCTTCGGCCACTTTGCAGGTCCTGAAGCGTGAAGGAGAGCGAGGTACGCAGTACACTCACATCTTGGCCATGACAGTGTGGGACCGACACGTGTTACACCCTGCCGCCAGCAACTTGGCACTCGGGTGAGATGGAAGAAGAATGAGAAAGTTGGGGACCACTGCTACACGTGAAGGGGATAGTGCCGTGTGTCTGGAACATTCCTCCTAGTCGGTTTATGCTTTCAAAGACGGTCACCAGCATCTTCTTATGTGCTAGGGTGGAGCCAAGAAGAGCACGCTTACGTCTTTGATTTACCCTGCAACGGTGAGCTAGCTCCCTAGCGCATGGTCATCTCGGTGTCCTGTTAGGTGCTCGTGCTGTAACAGAGATAATCTAAGGGCCATACCATCCTTGGGTCCACCTATGTCATCACCATCACCTGAAGAATGAGGCAGCAGGGTCACCAGAGGTTTGAGAGACTGTGAGTTGGACATTCTCTCCTGTAAAGAGTGCCACCTCGGTGAGTTCAGGGCTTTGCATGACGTGAACTTGATCTCCGGGACACACACAGTGCAGGGGAAACTGAGTCCTGCAAATTCTTCCCTTCCCACCACGTACTTGCCCCCAGTGCAGCTACACTAACAATAAATAAATACAAACATGTAATACACTAAAAAACGCGCTGTCATAATATTGTGAAACAGCAGGAAGTTTGGGTTCCCGTAAGGTCCGCTTGGAATCCAAGCTTCATTGTCTCTGTTATGTCATTCAACCTCTGAGACTGAAAGGTGTGATCTCTCCTCTTGGTGAAACAAGGGTGGCAAAAGCCTAACACTCGTGACGTCATGGGGACAGAGAGGAATCCTGACTTCAGGAGGCCAGGGTAGCAGTGTACATGGTGATGGTGAGAGCCATGATGGCTGGACCAAAGAGCAATAGGCCAGCAATTACGATGCCGTAGTTAAACTTGGGAGCACGCAGATTATGTCAGAAGTAGGAAGAGTTACATGTTTTGTCACATTTTATCTTCACCACCTGGGACAGGCTGCTGAATGACCTGGCTGTGTGCGCTGTGAGAACATCTCTGCTCTCGGTGACCTCTTTACCGTAAGTGAAGACGTGGGAATGGGGAATGGGACAGCTGTCCGGGAATTTACCCTGGAGGGATTTCCTGCTGCCCAGCACCTGGGGAAGCTGCTCTTCTCAGTGCACCTGCTGGCATACCTGGCCTCCATGACCAGCAATGTGCTCATTGTCTCCACTGTTTGTATCAGTGCCCGCCTGAAAACCCCCATGTACTTTTTCCTCAGTATCTTCTCCGTCTTCGAGTGTTGTTTCACCACTGCGGTTATTCCGAAGTTGTTGGCTATATTTCTTTTAGGGAAGCAGACGATTTCTTTTGTTGCCTGCTTCGTACAAGCCTTCGTCTTTGTATTTATCAGGGCCTCTGGCTTTCTTCTCATCGCTGTGATGTCAGTGGACAGGTGTGTGGCCATTTGCAAGCCTCTGCATTACGCCACCATCATGAACCTGAGGACTTGCATCCTCCTCGTCGTGGCCTGCCTTGCTGTGACCTTCACCCTTATCACTTGGGTAGTAGTAAAGGTGTCACGGTTATCCTTCTGTGGCCCCCGTGTCATCCCACACTTCTTCTGTGACCTCGGCCCTCTGATCCACCTCTCCTGTTCTGACACCAGATCTACTGAAGCTCTGACCTTTGGCCTTGCTTTGATCATCCTTCTCTCTTCCTTCATCATAACCATCACTGCATACAGCAACATAGTAGTTACAATTGTGCATCTCCTGTCAGCCAAGGAGAGACAGAAAGCCTTCTCCACCTGCTCATCCCACCTCATCGTCCTCTCCCTGATGTACAGCAGCTGCGTGTTTATATATGCGAAACCGAAGCAAATGAGCAGGCTTGAATCCAACAGAGAGGCTGCTCTCGTGAACACAGTGGTGACGCCTCTGCTGAACCCCATCATCTACACCCTGCGCAACAAGCAGGTCCATCAGGCTCTGAGGGAGACTCTGTGCAGAATGAAAATATCAAGATAGGAAAACACCACACGTTCTTGTTTTCTCCATGTTAATCAGTGCATGAGCCTCAGCATTTCAGAATCGCAGAATTCACCAGCCTTCCATGTAAATAGCTCCACTCCACAAAGTGAATTCTTTTTAATGTGGTATGTGTCCCTGTCCCACACTCTCTATTCCACATATTTCTGGCAATAGATCTTATTTTTATTTATTTATTTGTTTTGGCTTTTTGAGACAGGATTTCTCTGTGTAGCCCTTGCTGTTCTGGGACTCACTCTGTAGAGCAGGCTGGCTTTTTCATTCAAGTGATAAGAACTGTGTGCTTGAAATTTCTGAAATATATTGAACTATACTAATTTAATTGTACTGTCTTCCATGCATAAATAAGCTTTAGTGGAAATAATAATTATCTACCAATGGTGGTAAAGTAAATAAAACAATTAATGATTTTATTTGAATTGAAGCTTTGAAAATTTTAGTGGCACTCACCAATGCTTAGCCCATATTCCCTCCATGAGGAGTTTTTTTGGGGGAGGACAAATCATGTCTTTTTATTTTTTTAATTTTATTGATTTATTCATATTACATCTCAATGGTTATCCTATCCCTTGTATCCTCCCATTCCTCCCTCCCTCCCATTTTTCCCTTACTCCCCTCCCCTATGACTGTGACTGAGGGGGACTTCCTCCTCCTGTATATGCTCATAGGGTATCAAGTCTCATCTTGGTAGCCTGCTATTCTTCCTCTGAGTGCCACCAGGTCTCCCCATCCAGGGGACGTGGTCAAATATGGGGCACCAGAGTTTCTGTGAAAGTCAGACCCCACTCGCCACTTAACCATGGAGAATGTCCTGTCCTTTTGCTAGATCTGGGTAGGGGTTTGAAGTTTACTGCATGTATTGTCCTTGGCTGGTGCCATAGTTTGAGCAGGATCCCTGGGCCCAATCTGCCTATCATAATGTTCTTCTCGTAGGTTTCTAGGACCCTCTGGATCCTTCTACTTTACCATTCTCCCATGCTTCTCTCATCTAGAGTCCCAATAGGATGTCCTCCCCTCTGTCCCAGTTTCCTGGTAAGTGAAGACTTTCATGGGACATGCCCCTTGGGCTAGTGTGCAGATATAAGTGAGTATATACCATTTTACTCTTTCTGCTTCTGGGTTAACTCACTCATTATGATCATTTCTAGCTCAATCCATTTATCCACAAATTTTGGGAATTCTTTGTTTTTAATAGCTGGGTAGTATTCCATAGTGTATATGTACCACAGTTTCTTTATCCATTCTTCTACTGAGGGACACCTAGGCTGTTTCCATGTTCTGGCTATTATGAATAAGGCTGCTATGAACATGGTTGAGCAAATGTTCTTGTTGTGTGCTGGAGCATCTTCTGGGTATATTCCAAGGGGTGGAATAGGTAAGTCTTGAGGAAGCCCTATTCCCAGTTTTCTGAGATAGCGCCAGATAGATTTCCAAAGTGGCTGTACTAGTTTGCATTCCCACCAGCAATGAAGGAGTGTTCTTCTCTCCACATCCTCACCAGCATGTGGTGTCGCTTGAGTTTTTGATCTTAGCCATTCTGATGGGTGTAAGATGGAATCTCAGAGTTGTTTTGATTTGCATTTCCCTGATGACTAAGGAGGTTGAGCATTTCTTTAACTGTTTCTCAGCCATTTGGTATTCCTCTGTTGAGAATTCTCTGTTTAGTTCCAAGCCCCATTTCTCAATTGGGTTATTTGTTTTGGTGGTGTTTAATTTCTTGAGTTCTTTGTATATTTTGGATATTAGACCTTTGTCAGATGTAGGGTTAGTGAAGATCTTTTCCCAGTCTGTAGGCTGTCGCTTTGTTCTCTTGACAGTGTCTCCTGCCTTACAGAAGCTTCTCAGCCTCATGAGTTCCCATTTATTAATTGTTGACCTTAAAGCCTGGGCTGTTGGTGTTCTGTTCAGGAAGTTGTCTCCTGTGCCAACATGTTCCAGACACAATTGATGATTTTATTTGAATTGGAGCTTTGAAAATTTTAGTGGCAATCACCAATGCTTATCCCATATTCCCTCTATGAGTAGTTGAAGGAAACATGATCCCAGAATTCGTTACCTCTCCATTGCTCTTCTGTAACTCAGCTCAGCTGTACACGAATGCCTACTTCAATGCTAAGTTGAAATTTACTATTTGGGGTCTCAACTCATTTTCTAAAACACCAAAATGGCCACTGTCCTAAAGATGAGCAAAGCCTTGCTGTTCTAAATTATGCAATTGCATGCTGGTTTCTCCAAGCAAAGCTTATATATGACAGATTTCTATTCTGAGCCTGTTACTGAGAAAAATGTACATAAGTCGGCTGAGAGGGGTCATGCTTAATATTCATTTGTAGGAGTTCCCTCAGATTCAAGGGTGTGGAATATAAGTCGTTCATCTGCTTTGAATTATTAATGAAAATAATTTAAGCAAGTGAGAGGTTTTTTTCCTGGTAGCATATTGTTTTCAGTTACAGAACTATCTCCCAGTTAATGGCTTACTTTAAAGCCAGTGCTTTTGTTGATCCTGTTTCTTGCATGCTTTCAGTCCCAGTTTCCAGGATATGCCAGGCCTGTCTTATCTTCAGAAGAAATGCCTCCGGAAAGAGTGTGATTTATTACTGGGTGTTTGTTTTGAACTAAGATCTCACCAGGTGGTAAATTTGGACTTCCCTTACTCTTTCACTTTCGACAGCTGAGTTAAGTGACAACAGAAATGGGGCACCCCTGCCCAGCTCTTTCTTTTTAGCTAAACTAAATCACTGCACAGCCACAAATAAACTTCTATGAAATTCCCTTAGGCTCATGAGTGGCCCTGAGCATCATGATTCCAAGTTCATCTTTCACTCCAAACTCACAAACCCCAGACGCAGAGCTCCTGCATTGGCTTTGCCTCGTGGGTCCCCTCAGAATGAAGCACGCCCACACTGTGTTCACACTCCCAGACCCAGCTCTGAGCACACAAGCCCTGTACTGCTTTGCCTGGTGAGCTGGCTCAGAACCAAGCCTGCCCCTGCCATCTGCACAATCTCAGGCCCACATCAGTTCACACACCAGCACTACCAGATGACCTCCCCTGGCCCTAGACTACCATAGCCTGTATCCACGCTGGCAGCCTTAGGCCCAATCTAGCAGCTCCTACAGTAGCTGTGCATTGCCTAACTCCAGTCATGTGGCTCCTGCCCAACCTGAAGCAGGATAGATCCTCACCTCACACACATGTCTAATGAGAGAAGTTCACATCACAAACACACACACACACACACACACACACACACACACACACACACACACAAGAAAAAGGAAAAGAAAAGAAAGGACAAGACCACGTGTCCCACCTCAAACCCACTAGCTCTCTAATAGTGTTCTCCAATGAGAATTACTGAGATGAACCCCAGGACAGAACAATCATAAACTCCAAAGAAAAACCCAAGAACTTTAAAGAGACACACACACATCTGAATGAGACGATAAAAACAGCGCAGGGCTTGAAAGTTGAACTCAATAAAGAGATAGAAATATTGAAAGGGATTCAAGCTGAAATTAAGATTGAATTGAAAGGCTCGACAACCTAGTTAAAAAAAAAAAACTTGAGGAAAGCATTAGGGGTAGACTGGCCAAGTAGATGACAGGTTATTATGACTGAGAAATAAAAAGGAGGATTAGGACTACTCAAGCAAAGAATATGACATTTAAAAAAAACCACATAACAGGAACACACAAGAACCATGGGGTACCACAAATAGATCAAATCTTTGAATTATGGGCATCGATGAGAAAGAGTCCCAGGTCAATGACACAGACCAGACAGTCAACAAGATCATAGAGGAAAACTTTCCCAAACAAAGAGAAGACATACCCGTACAAATACAAGAAGAGCACATAGACACAGTTGAAAAGAAAATCCACATTGTCTATTATAATTAAAACACTAACTATACAAAACCAAGAGAAGATATTGAAAGATGCTAGAGAAAAACTCCACACCACATGAAGAGGAACCCATGAGAATAACAGTTGATTCTCAGTGTAAAGGCTGAAAGCTAGAGAGTCTGGAACAAGCACACCTCCCCCAAGCATGAGGACCTGAGGTGAATCCCCAGCACTCAGGTGAGAAGCTAGGTGTGGCTGTGAGGGCCTGTAATCTCAGCGCAGTGCAGGGATGAGGATGTGGGAGTTGGAGGTACCAGATCCTGCAGGGTGACTGGCCAGCTAGCCTAGCCGAAACTGTAGGCTTCAGGCTCAATAGCAGAGCCCATCCCAAAGCATTAGCACAGAAGACAACAGCATAAGGACAACTGATGTCTTTCTCAAGCTCTGCATGTGTGCAAATGTGACAAGCACCACACACACATGCTTGCACCCAGGCATACAGCGCATGCACTATACAATCCAGGGAGAGAAGAAGGAAAGGAAAAGAAATCCAAGAGGATACAGATAAATAAAAATATATCAAATATTTATGGATTAAAAGAATTGATGTGGCTGAAATCCTTACATTACCCAAATCATTTTACAGATTTAATGTAATCCTTATATCAAAGAATGGCACTGGCATTGTCCATAGAAATAAATAAATTCTAGAATTCTGGGTAGCCAAAGCAATTCTGAACAATTCTTAGTGAGAAAAAATGATGAAGATACCATATTACCTGAGTTCAAACACACTACAAAGCGTGGTGGTGGGACAGGAGCCTACCTATAGACATGTGGAATAGGACAGAGAGCCTAGCAATAAAACTAACCCAGTAACAGACAATTCATTTTTTTTTTACAAAGTTTAAAAAATACACACCAGAGAAAGAATGGTCTGTTTAATAAATAATGACAAGACAAACAGTATCTAATGTAGAAAAATGAAGCCGGACCCCTATTTCTTACTACACACCAATACCTACTCTAGTGGACTCTAATACAATACCAAAGACACTTCAATATAATCCAATTTAAAAGCGGCCCTAAAAAATGTATACAGAGAAGACATGGCCAGCAAACAGATAAAAAAACTGCTCAGTGTTACCAATTATTTATTTTTAAAAAGCCAAAAAAAGAAAAAACAAACAAAAAACAAAAAAACAACAACAACAAAACAAACCACAGTGTGTTATTGTCTTAATATAGTTAGAATGGCTGTGATGAAAAACAACTGCGAGCAAGGATGTGGAGAAAAGGGAGCTCCAAGCCAGCGAGGGTGGGCATAGGGACGTTTGTAAACATTCTGGAAAGCAGCCTGGGCTTGTTCCCCACAAACTCAAAACTGCCAAGTGGCCAGGAATCACATTGTCTGGTGTATTTCCGAAGAAAAGGAAGTCGGTGTGCTGAGATACCCACATTGTCATGTTTCATCCATCACTGTGAACAGTCACCAAAATAAATCCACAGCCGACACACCTCCACCGGAAAAATGGACAAAGAAAATGTGATACGTGTACATAGCAGGATTATATTCAGACGTTTAAAATGCAGTGCGACCACTGGATATGTTTGAACCCGGGGAACACATTAAGTGAAACAGTTCAGAATTACAGAGATAAATGCCACATGATCTAACTCATAATATGGACTAGAAGATACCATGGCATAATTTGCAGGGAGGCTGGATCTGACCCGAGGCTCAGGGAACATTGTAAGAGGAGGCTGGAAGAAGGTAAGGGCAGCATGGGGGAAGGGATGCTGTGAGATGCTATTTTCTAGACATGACATGGATATTGCAAACATGAACTCGCAGTAGCTGCGGTTATCTGCACACGCCAGCCACAATTCTGGCAAAAATGGGAGGGGTACTCTCCAGGCCCCACCCATTCCAGGGATCTATAGTGTTCCCAGTGGCGGGTTTCGCATGATCCAGTAGATGGCCCAACACTCATGTGCATGTAGACAACACTAATTGGACTCAGTAGATTAGGAGGAGGAGGAGGAGGAGAAGGACATGAAGCCAAAGGAGACATGTAGGGAGGGTGGGAAAGTTAGAGTAATGGGTATGATAATATTTCATTGCACACATGTATGAAATTCTAACAAGTGAAGGAATAATATAACAGGAAAAAACCGATAATTTACAGAAGCTGGAAGTAACAGGTGAAGAGATTGATCAAGAGGTGCAGCGCACAGGTAGATACAATGATATGACCCAGAGTTTAAGGCCATACCAGGACATCTTTACTAGGTAGATACAATGATATGACCCAGAGTTTACTCCGTAAAAATATATTGCTTTTTTTTTTTTTTTATTAAATAGCTGAAAGTACTTTGTATCAAGCTATGGCAGTAGGTCCCAATGTTACATCTTCTTTAAAGAACACAGGAAAGAATAAGTCTGAATCCAGGGCGACTAGACCAAACCCCAACATTGAGCCTCCTGGGAGGGCAGTGCGCTTGAAGACGCTGGGTTCTGGCCAACAATCGTTCATAAAAGGGAGGAAAGAACCTCTGTGTGTGAGGGTTTGAGCTGTGGAACCTGCCCTACGCTTCAAAGCTGTGTCCCTGGGCCATTACACAGTCTTTTTTCTTATATTGTATTATCAATTTACATCTAAATATAGATAAAATTATAGCTAAAATTGTGAATTTTAACTATTTTACCAGAAAGAAATAAGAAATACCTGAAGAGACAGATATGATAATTACCCTCAATTGGTCAACCCAATATATATGCATCAAAGCATTATGTTATGCCTATACAAATACATGACTACATATTAAAAAGCAAAGGACCTCTGGGTAAGATACTTAACGCTGTCACTGTATGAGCCAGTGAGGCAGAAGTTGGAATAAGAAAAAAACAAATGAGAGAAATAGAGGAAGAGGATTGGCAACACAGAAGGAAGTGAAAGGGCACCAGAATGTGGTGGAAAGCAGATGGCAGTGCAGATAAATAGCGGAGTGTATGACCTCAGCGAAGCATCCTGACGTGGGGAGAAAAAAACATAAAGTTCCCCCAAATGTAAGCTCACACGGCCCAAGCCTGGAAGAGCCGGACGCGCTTGTGGGTTTTTGGTAAGACAGGATTCCTCTGGCAGGCAGGCTAGTGGTAGAGGAAAAGCCCATTTTATTTTACTCTATGATTCAGGGAGCAGTGGCCAGGGGCCATCTTGAGAGAAAATCAAGTTAAAGCGGAGTTACCCCAGGGCCTGAGATCAGGAAACTGTGAGAAGTTATGCAGCCTCAGTTTGGCCAGCTACTGCCTCTGGGTGAGGAAAAAGGTTCATAGATCAAGTCTTGAACGCCGGAGAGTCAGATGTTGAGACAAAGGGTTGCACCCGCAGGCTGGGAAGTCCATAAGGGGAGATAGCCCCAGCCTCAGTGACCCTGAACAGATCTCATCAACAGATCCAAACCCTGGAGTTTGAGAGCTCTGAGCTGAGGCCCGGTGATCAAACTGTGGAACCCAAGAACTCCGATGTTACACGCATGTGCTCGGTAGTTAGAACTCCGTCCCTCCAGCACCGTGACCACCCTGCAAGTACAAAGACAAGACAACCACCTCAGGGCTTCGTTTGATTCACGCACCTCCCCAGACACCTCCAGTTAAACACTAATCCCTCTAGATCTAAAAGAAAACTTGCTCCAGACCGCAGGCTGCAAAACTAAATGTGGCCAGTAGAGGTCTCTGGTACACAAAAAAGTAAATCTACCAGCTGGAACTCGCTTCTGGTGCATGCCACAGGCACAAGTGCGCACACAAGCAAACCTCAAACTCGCTCTCTCCTCACATCTCACAACTGTCTTCAAGCTTTGAGGTCACAACAATTCTCCAACATCCCATCTTTTCATTTTTCTTTCTCTCCTCATCTAATTTTTAATGGATTATTTCTATTATTGTGCAATATTTCTTTCTTTTCACACATTTTCCCTTTCTTTTTTGCTTCCTGTGTTTCTTCACCCGCCACCTGCCCCATATCTACTAATATTTTTTTTGCTTTATTTTAACACTGTTTTAAAATTTTATCCCTCCTCCCTGCTTTTTCACCTTTTCAGTATTGGGATTTTTTTCTAATCTCTTGCTATGTTCCCTTTCCTCTCAGTGTATTCTCCATGCCACTTCTTTTATCTGGACTATAAACCTGCTCCCCACTTATTTACTCCTTTCCTTAGTTCACTCACCCACTGTTTCCACACTTAACCAAAGTAATGTTTAACTTTGTTGTATAGTAGCATTTGTATTTCTGTTTTATTGTCACTGATAACATATTAGTGAGTTGTAATAGTTTTATGTGTATTTCCATATCATGTATGGATTGGTGCTGTTGTCAATACAACAATTTGTTATCTCCTGCTGAGGGGTCCTGGGGATGGAGACTCCCAGGGCAGGCTGATCAGCCAGAAGAGTGGCCCCTAAAAAGCCAGATGAGACATCTAAAACAAAAGGTGTACATGTCACAATGAAGACATTTGCATATCATGAGGGAACAGGCAGCATGTCTCATCCTCAAATCACAGCTCCACACCTGCTGAGCTCAAGGGTGCTAAGATGGGCAAGACACCCCACAGTGGCTTCATGGCTTCCTGCTAAGAGTGACAGAGGGCCTGAAAGAAGATACAAATTCCCAGAAGACTCCATCCTAGGGAGGAAAGCCAGGAAATTACATACAGGAACATCTGGATAAACAGCAATGTGGAGTGAAAACTCATCGTGAATATTGAGATAACCGGGGACGGGGGAGCCAAACTGATGAGTTGAAAGTAAAATCTTGACAAACCAAATAAACACATTGGAAAGCATCACTGATAAGCAAGGAAAAGAAAGGTTCGTGAAAATTTACACTCATGAGTCTAAGGATAAAAAAATAAGAGCATGGCCAGAACATCCAAGAACGCTGGTGCACGGTAAAGATCCTAAACATAAGAGTCCACAGAGAGGAGAAGGCGCTGATATGAACACTGAAAGTGTGGGGTACATAGCCTCTACATATGGCCAAGAATACAGACGTGCCTAAAACTGTGTGATTTTTTTTTTGAACTCGACCGTGTGGCTCTCCAGTATGAACATGCATATGTCAATGTGGTGTCATAACACGGAACGGCTGGGCATGCCTGGTATCTGCTGACTGAAAGGATATCAGAACATCTCAAACTTAGAGAAAGAAATGGACATTCAAGCTTAAGATGCACGTAGAGCCCTAAATAGACATAACCAGAGAAGAAACATGCTGCGCCATTTTGTCAAGATGCCAAAAATACAAGGCAAAAGAAACAATATTCACGGCTGTGAGGGCAAAATGCTAGCTTCCTTATGAAGGCAAAGCACCAGATCTCTCTTCAGAAATGCAAAAACAAAATTACAAGAACAAAAATAGAATGTGTATCTCCAACCTGAAAGTAAATGTCTACCAACAACCATTGCTATATGGAAGAAAATGATATTTAAATTTGGAGAGATAGGATAACTCATGTCAAGCCCAAACTCAAAGCAAAGCAGTTTGTGACCTCAAAGCCACACTACAAAGGATATTTAAAGTAATACTGTGCAGAAAGAAGGAAGAAAGCTCTCAGGCACAAGAACACAGGAAAGGGTCTTTCATGAGAGAAAAGATGAACAAAGGAAGCCTAGAAATGAAGCCATTTTGTCAAACGCTGTCAAATTTCTATTACTAACAAGAGAAAGTACATTAAACAAGCCAATCAATCAGCAAAATGACCTGTAAAACTATCGAAAGCAGTGAGCCCATCAGAATTAACAGCCCTTAATGCAAAGTGCCTCAGTTTGCCAACAAAGAAAGGCCAGGCAAAGCAGATTAAAAACCACCTCCAACTATTACTTGTCTCCCAAAAGCATAACTCTTGGTAAAGACAGACACACAGACCAAGAGTGTTGGGATGGAAAACAGCCCTTCTGTCAGTGGCAATGGAGAAGCTGTCACAGGTATTCTGGTATCTGATAAAGTCAACTTCAAGCCAGAGCCAAAAAGATAAAGAAGGGTGTTACATAACTGAGAAACAATACATCAAAATAATACACATACACGAAGTGTTAGGGATCGCTATAAAAATATGACATGCTGGGGTTGGGGATTTAGCTCAGTGGTAGAGCGCTTGCCTAGCAAGCGCAAGGCCCTGGGTTCGGTCCTCAGCTCTGGAAAAAAAAAATATGACATGCTAATGGGTATAGAGTGATGATAAGCCCTGAGATAATAATAGTGCACAACATTAGTGCTGTCAAATCATCTCATCTCTGTGGATCATGCAATGTAAAAACCGACAAGAAACGCGAATGTTAAACTACACCATACTCCAACTAGACTTAACAGACTATTAAGATAAGGCCATGAAAAATGCAAGGCGCAGCCAGGCATACCGCAATAAAGCAAATAGGTAGTAAATACTGTATATAACAAAAACCTTGATTTTTCCTGGAGATATTCTCTGTGCTTGCTGTGTGGTATGTATTCTCCTTCTTCTGTCCCCATTATGTGGATAGTGGGTCTTTTTCTGTGTTTGATTTTTTTTTTTTAAACCCTCAACCTTTACTGTATCATCCAATTTCTCTATCTTGTCTTTAATCTTTGACTCTGTTTTTGGCATGATTTATTCGGTGGGTGAGGTTTTCTACTAAGATTTCAACCTCATCCCAGCCCTGTCTCTCTTGCTCTCACACTCACCACACCCCACCCCTTCCTCCCCAGAGACCTTCTGACCCACCAGCATGGTGGGGAGACACAGGTAAGTTACGTTTATTCTCCTGTACAGTTCTTTTCCATTCTGGTCACCCTGTGGCTGGTTGCCAAGGACAGTGAACTTTCCCTAGACTCTTTTCTTCCCTTTGGGACTTATTAGATTCCAGACTTCTCCCCAGTGGAGACCCTGAAGCAAGCTCATGTGACACAAGCACAAGAAGGTCATCTGTACTCTCCACAAAGTCCCCATCCATCCCAGAAGCCCTGTGGCTGTTTGTTAGGGACTGTGACCTCCTCCCGACCCTTATCCCTCCTTCTGAGACTCAACAGTTCTCAGCCTATACCTCACAAAGGATTCTCCATCCAACACACAAGGCTGAAAGATTCAAACCACCCTCTCCCTTAAGAATTGTCAAAGCCCCACTAGCTCCCTGGCTGGGACTCCTCTCCAACAGCCTTGTCTTACATTGAAACCTGATGCCAGTCCACACTGTAAGGGAAAATGTGTTCTAATCTGCTTGACCAAGCTGCTGAAAGCACCTGATTGTAGCTGACAAGAAGAAAACATGAGAAAAGCGCTGTACCTCCTCCCAGCCTACCTCCACCCACTAATGATGGCCTCTTGGTGTAGACCCAGGAATACTCCAGTTCTTCAACATGGCCATTTCAGCCTTTCCTTATAACCCATCTCCATTCCTAGGGACTTCCAGCCAACGCACAGAACAGCTTTCTACCAGGGACCCCATAGCCAGCAAAACTGGCTGAATCCAGATAAGCAGCTACCTTGTAACTTCCTTCGTCTCCCCAACTATACTCTTTCTAGGCAATTCTTTTTTTTTTTTTTTTCAAGACAGAGTTTCTCTGTGTAACAGTCCTAGCTGTCCTGGACTCACTTTTGTAAACCAGGCTGGCCTCGGACTCACAGCAATCCGTCTGCTTCTGCCTTCCAAGTACTGGGATTAAAGGCGTGTGCCACCACACTCTGCTGTCTAGGCAACTCTTAAACATGCAGTCTCTCACTCTCATGAGTCCCTCCTCAGAACCCACCTCCATCTCTAGGACTTGGCCTCTTGGCACAGACCCAGGGTTCACAGTCCTTTTTCACCACCATCCCTTTCAGCCTTTCCTTTCTCCGTCTCCTTGTGTCACTCCACCACCTGCAAAACTGTTCTCTACTAGGGACCCGACAGCCACCACACTTGGTGAGAATCCAGAGTAGGCAACAGCAACCGAAGAATGAAATCCTGTCCAACAGAGCCGAGACCAGACATCTGCACCAAGAAATGCTTGAAGTATCAGAACTCCAGATGCCCAGATCTCAGCACAAGACCACAAACAGTCAACGCATACGCTTCCTCTAGAACCAGGGAAGCCCGTTTTAATAGGGCCACGAGAAAAAGCAGTTTAGCTGAAAGAAAGACAACGACTTCAACATAGCAACCACGAGTAAGCTCAAGGCCCTTAGAAAGGATCAAATGCCGTGATGAGGACCATGGAAACACAAGTTGTTGAGTGGCATAACAAAAGCATCTGAAGACATCAAAGTATAATTTAACAAAGGCATAGAGTCACTAAAGCAATTCCAGACTAAAAGAAGCCTAAAAATGGAAAACTCAGGAAGGTAACACAAATGTTAGAGATAAGCATTACCAACAGTTTTCAAGACAGAAGAGAGACTTCTCAGGTCTTGAAGACAATATAGAGAGAATGGACAACTCAGCCAACTAGATCAGAAAAATTAAATCTAAAAAAATTCAGACACAAAACTTCTAGGAAATCTGAGATACTATAAAAAGACCAAATTTATGAATAATAGGCACAGAAAAAGGAGACGAACCCCATAGCAAAGACATAGAAATTTTTTTACCAAAATCATAAAAGAAAAATTTCTAAATCTAAACAAAGAGATGCCTGTTAAGGTACATAATGCATATGGAACATCAAATAGACAGGACAAGGACCAGAAAATAACTTCCATGAGTTAAGAGCATATTCTGGCCCACAACTCTAGTGGAAGCCTCCACCAAAGGCCACCCCATCTGGAAGACCAGAGAGAAAACAGAAACTGAGGGATAAACGGTCATCCAACAACATCAGAATGCCTAAGATCAATAAAACAAGTGATGGCTTGTGTTGGTGAGGATGTAGAGTAAGGGAAACGCTCGTCCATAGCTGGCAGAACTGTTAATTTGTACAGCCACCATAAAAATTAGTGTGGTGGTTCCTCAGGAAGATGAGAATTGATCTGCCTCAAGATCCAGCTAAGCTGGGTGTGATGGTGCACACCTTTAATCCCAGCACTTGGGAGGCAGAAGCAGCAAGTGGATCTCTGTGCGTTCAAGGCCAGCCTGGTCTACAAAGCAAATCCAGGACAGCCAAGGCTACACAGAGAGACTCTGTCTCAAAAAAAAAATCCAGCTAAACCACCCTTGGGCATATACCCAAAGGATGCCTCATCCTATCACAGAGATGCTTGCTCAACCATGTTCATTGCTGCCTTATTCATAACTGCCAGAAACTGGAAAGAATCTCAATGTCCCTCAACAGATGAATAGATTTTAAAATGTGGTATATTTACACAATGGAATATTTACTCAGCCATTTAAAAAATGAAATCATGAAAACTAGGTGGAACTAGGGAAAAAAATCATCCTGATGTGGTAATCCAGACCCAGAAAGAGAAATATGGTATGTATTCATTTATATATGGATATTAGCTGTTAAGTCAGTAATAACCAAGCTATAATACATAGAGCCACAGAGCTTAGGTATAGAGTAAGGCTGGTGGGGGGCGGGCAGACAGATCTCCTTAAGGAAGGGAAATAGAATAGATAGTTATGGATTGATTTGGGGGTGGGGACCAGAACGAAAGGATCAAGTGAGGGAGGGGAGAAAAGAGGATGATGGGTAGAATACAGGGAAAGACAGCTAAGATTAAAGGCCTCTTTAAGGGGTAGTATAAAAACCTAACAGAGTAGAGGCTTCATACATATATATATACTCATATCTGGCACAGCCATATCCACTGGAAATGGCAAGAGTCGTGAAGCCAGCACAGCTGCTTGACACAGTCCCAGAGAAGCTGAACAGACTGCTACAATCACTGTCCTTTTATCTGAAATTTTTGGGTCTTGGCTCTGCATGGTGCATTCTTGGGGACTTTCTGCATTATGATTCATTTTATGTCTTTTCCTGAGAAAATCATGCCTGCGTCTTTTTAGGACAATCCTAAAGCTAACTTTACCTGGCCACTATTTGGAAATCTTTCTTATGGCCTGGTGATCATTAAGCACAGATAAGCACATAGCTGGATGAGGTCATTACTCCAGGAATCTTCCTGGGGTTTCCGGCCCTGAGCTAACTCAAACAGCATAAATAGTGCAGGGTAAGCAGAGACAACTGACAAACTCTGACTGGTCAGAAAAATGAGTTACAGATTAAAGGCCTCTTTTTATTATAGGCTTAGAGGTCTCTTGAAAATGTAGTTTAAAGATAGGGGACTGGACAGGGTATACTCCTGAAAGAATAAAGCCAAGTAAATAAAGCAGGTTGACTAAAACAAACTTTTCATACTTGATAGTGTAGATGATGAAACACATAGTTAAAGAAGTTAGAGATTGGCATTTGCTATTCATAAAAAGACAGGTTTAGGTATTTTGTTCGTTTGAAATGCTCTCAAACTACAAACACTGCCAGCCTAATAGCAGGCTGTCATATGATAAATGTGTTTTCTTTGGAGGAGACATTCTTTAGATTCTTTAAATTGGAGTTATAGGGATAATAATAATAACAATAATAATAATAATAATAATAATAATAATAATAATAATAATAAGAAGAAGAAGAAGAAGAAGAAGAAGAAGAAGAAGAAGAAGAAGAAGTAATGATATCTGATCTGTCTGTATTTCTAATTGTAACTGAACTTGTAACCCTGGACATATAATGAAAAACAAACACATAATCTGTAGCTTTTGGGTAATCATTAGTCTGTCTTTTTTTTTTTTTTTTTTTTTTTTGTGAAACCTGTATAAAGAAGCACTTGTTTGCTGCTCAGTCAGAACTGTGAGATCCTCCTGGCCGTCATGCCTGGCTCCCTCCCTCCCCTCCTCCACAGAGGAGACAAGGAGACAGCAAGGACCCGATCTCTGCCAGGGAGGGTTCCCAAGGAAGGGCCCCTTGACACGTATCTATAGCTACACCTACATAATTACTTATATACTTATTTTCTTATGTGTTTACTTATATAGGGATGTAGCTATAGAATAGATGAAGGTGACCTAAATTAAATTACCAACAATGGGGTGACAAATAGATATTTACATAGATAGACAGATAGATAGATAGATAGATAGACAGATAGATAGATGGATAGACAGATAGATAGATAGATAGATAAACAGATAGATAGATGGATAGATAGATAGATGGATAGATAGACAGACCTGTATGTATATTTATATCTATATCAAATGTGTATCTATATCTAAAAAGAGAAATATAGTTATAGGTATAAGTGACCCAAATGAAATCACCAATAATGGGGGAGACAGAACCCCAACTGGAAATCTCTTATCATGAAACTAAGTTTCCAGTACTGGGAAACTTTTGGCCAAAGGGGTCCCATGGAAACCCCCAAACAATCTAAGCTTTGCCAAGGATATGTATAGGTCACTTTCCACAAGCTGACAGCAAAGCCCTGCTGCTAAGGCAACATCTTTACAACTCAGTGGACACAGAGAAGTGGAGCTGGTCCCTAGAGCCTTCACCAGTACTGTCTAGTGTTCCTGGCCCTGGAGGTACTTGAATGCTACCAAAGAAGAAATGTAAACAGCAACCCAGCTACAAACCCTTCCATCTACAGTGGTGTCCTGCCTGCAAGACACGCTAGTGCAATGGTGGCACAAAGCTGTGGGAGTAACCAACCAATATCTGATTTGACTCCACAAGATGGAACCCATACCCAACACTGCTTGGGTGACCAAGAACCCGAGACTAGATGGTCCAGGGACTCAGGGCAAAACCAAATACTACTGGGCCTTTTTCTTCTCTTTTTTAAAAAATTTGTCTTTGTAAATTTTAATTTTGTTTTACTCTTTTCTCTTTTCTTACTGTATATGTCCTTTGCATATATATATATATATATATATATATATATATTATGTCTTCTAGTTTTGTGTTTTTATGGAATTCCTGAGTGTTGGAAAGAGTGGGTCTCTGTGTCTATTAGCTCTTAAAACCACACATAAACCTATAATTATCCTAAAACTAAAAGTTTGTTTATTTATTTATTCATTTAGTGTGTGCCTCTGTGGGGGGGGGGGGAGAGAGAAAGGGGGTGCACATGCACACATTCCACATGGAGTATGCCAAGGCCGAAGGACAGTCTGCAGGAATCGCTTCTTTCCTTTGACCATGTGGGTTCCAGGGAACAAACTGAGGTCATAGTCTTCATAACAAGTGCTGTTAATTGAGCCATCTCACAAGCTTTCAAAAGTTTTGCACACTGAAATAATAGCCAGAATTCTATTCAGCATTTCCCAAAACACCACAAAGAAGTATGTGACTCATTATGAGTTCCATGGTCCAGAGAGATTCGAGGTGAGGCAGCTGGTAGCCTGTGAAGACAGAGTCCTTTAAATGTGAGATACACACAGGAAGCTAACAGGGCTGCCTGAATGGCGGACTTGTCTGTGAGGACAATGCGCACTACTCCGGCTGGATGTAAGACTGTTGGAAAGTACCTCATACACCTTACACTCACAGATGGCACTGCACACAGTCAGCACCACGAGAGGTCCTTGCTGTTACTTTTTGTTCAGAAATTCCTTTTTTTTTTTTTTTTTTGAGAAAGAAAAGACACAGATGAATTTGTCTCTTTGCAGCCATAATCCTTGGGATATTTTATAATCAAGTCTTTCTCTCAGGATATTTTATAATCAAGTCTTTTCCATACATAAAAAGGTTTTGTAACTCAACAGTCTTAGAGAGCCCTAAGTTTTTTTTAAATCAAATTATGCCTTAAGATAATTAATTTTCAAATAGCTATAAAAGAAAATGTATACTTAAATATAACACACAGAGAGAAAGAGAGACAAACAGACAGACAGACAGACAGACAGACAGACAGACAGGTCAAATACACACTATGCATATCGATAATCAAGTCTACTTTCCTTCGGTTCGGTCACCTTTACTACCAGCCACTTCTCCAGGGAACCTAAGAACTATAACTGTCTCAATTTTAACGCACTTTATTGTTAACTCGTGTGTGTGTGTGTGTGTACATATATATGTATGTATATATACACACATATATGTCTACTAAAATTTTATGATTGTGAGTTCTATTAATTTGTGGCATAAAATGGCAGCCAGAATTCTGCTTAACCTCAAATTTCACTGCCAGACACTTAAATTTACATTAACAGAAAACATGTAACATGAGAAGATTGAAACTGGTATGGGATCATCCCTTAGCAACATAGTTGTACAGGGCTTTGCAATCTAAATTCTAAGAAAAAGGATTTATATACTAGGAGGTTTTGTATTTTTGTTTCAAGAACCTACTGAAGCAAACTATTAATAATATGTAATATATCAAGATGGTGATAAATTTAAAGTGTGCATATCAATCATCCAAGTTACACTAAACCATGTTTCCAAGACAAATGGATTCACAGAGAGAAATAAATATGGTTATTATTGATTTATCTCAAATCCAATTCGTTCCTGAGATTTTAAATGTTGACTCCAGTAAATAAAGTGGTAAAGAAAAAATCTACCTATTTGTCCTTAAGTATCAAAAAATTCAAGCAAGTGAATGTATCATACACATCAAATATTGAATCTAACTGACAACTTAACTTTTAGCTTAATGGCTTTGTACGACTGTTATCTGTCAGCATCCTTTCAGGACCATTTCCAGAACCTCATGAATAACAAAACCCACGGATGCTCAAGACCCATATGTGAAGTGACACAAAATTTGCATAAAATCTTAACAACATTACTAAACCCTTAAATCATATACAAATTACTTATACTCCCTAAATGATATAAATGCCATGTAAGCATACGTGTTTCATACACACCTCCAAATACTTATCATCCCTGTTGTCTGAACCTGCAGACATATGATTCACAGAAACAATGGGGGGGGGGGCAAATGTTCTGTTACTATTTGTTATATTAATCCATTTATGGAGTCTCCATAAATGCTGTCTGGGTTGATGTAATATAAGGCCAATGAATAGAAATGAAGGAAGCCATTTGTGAGTCCAAGGTGCTGAGCAGTTTTTTTGTTTTCAATTTGTACATGGCATTGCAAGTCAGGGAGCATGGATCTGGTGTAAATGGCGTAACGGAGATCACCACACGGATACTGTAGGGAGTGTTTCCACTGTTGGGGCATTTCAGTTACATGACCAAGAAGACTCACCTTCCCAAGCAGCTGATATTACTTCTTTAAGTTCCCCCTGGACAGTGCACCCCTCAGAGCCTGGTGGACCTGCTTGTTGCGCAGGGTGTAGATGACAGGATTGAGAAGAGGTGTCACTACAGTGTTTACAAGAGCAGCCTCTCTGTTGGATTCAAGCCCATTCGCTTGCTTTGGTCTCAGATATATAAACACGCAGCTGCTGTACATCAGAGAGAGGACGATGAGGTGGGATGAGCAGGTGGAGAAGGCTTTCTGCCGATCCTTGGCAGATGGAAGCCGCATGATTGAGTTTAGTATGTTGCTATACGCAAACACAGCTGTAACGACCGACGTGAAAAGGATAAATGAAGCGATACCAAATGCCATTTTTTCAAGAGATTTGGTGTCTGAGCAGGAGAGATGAATTAAGGAGCCAAGGTCACAGAAGAAATGGGGGACAAGATTAGAGCCACAGAAAGACAGCCAGGAAAGCTCCAGAACCACACCAGTTATTAGGATGAAGGAAAGCACGTAGCTGAAGAAAACCAGAAGGAAACAGATCCTGGGGTTCATGATGGCTGGGTAGTGCAGAGGCTTGCAAATGGCCAGGTAGCGATCCAAGGACATCACAGCCATGTGGAAGAAAATTGTGGACCCGAGAAACAGAAAAGAAAAAGCTTGTACGATGCAAGGAGTGAAATGGATTGTCCTGTCCCCAAAAAGAAAGATTGCCAGGAGCTTCGGGATCACGGTGGAGATGAAACAGCACTCACAGAAGGAGAAACTTCTGAGGAAGAAGTACATAGGGGTCTGCAGGCGAGGGTCGGTCCAGGTGATGGCGATTATCAGCGTGTTTCCTGTGACCGAGGCCAGATACACCAGCAGGTGCACCAGGAAGAGGACCTTGCCCAGGTGCTGAGCCACGAGGAACCCCTCCAGCACAAACTCCAGGACTGTTGTCTCATTCCTCATCTCCATTCTTACCTCTGCTTATTTCTCCATCAACCCTCCTTGATCTGATAGGCAAATCTGCTAGCTCCAAACAAGTAAATAAGTTAATTGGTGGTCACTTCTTTTAAAGGCTGCTTACCCCAAGCAAGGGGCCTGCGTGGTCTGGACCAAGTCCTCAGTATGTATGGTACGGCTGTTGGCTTGATGGTTTTGTGGGACTCCTAACTAGGGGATCAGGCGCGTCACTCTTTTACGTGCTCTTGGGATTCTTTTCCTCCTATTGGGGTGCCTTGTCCAGCCTCGATATGAGGGCTTCTGCCTTGTCTCGTTGTACCTTGTTTTGTTGTCTTTGGTTGTTGTGTCTTGGAGGCCTGCTCTGTTGTGAAGGGAAACGAAAAAGGAGAGGAGATGCGGGCAGCTGGGAGGAGTTGAGGGCGTGGAAGCCGGGGTCGGTGTATTGTATGAGAAAAGAACCTATTGTCAATTTTTAAAAATCATTTGCCCTTATGAGTCGAAGAAGTCATATTCTAAGTTTAAAGTCATTTATAAAATACAAATGTGAAACATGAAGTTTGGTTTTGTGTTGATTTTCAGAATTATATATTCTTAAAAATATTACCTTTGGAAAATATCATATAAGATAAAGAATAAAAACCAAGAACCATGCTTTTTTGACGATGAAACATGTAAGTATCACACATCGCAAGTGTCACCCTACAGAATGCTAGTCTCTAGACAGCAGACTTGCACAATATGGAGCCCTCCTGTGTGCTGATTGTAGCCTCTGAACATAGTATTAAAAGGCTATGTTTTTACTATCACATTCCGTCACATATGTCACATATGTCATATCATATATAAACAGAGTCTGAGGGGGTTATTTCCCGCTTCCCAGAACAAGCTCAAATGCTTGCTCCCCAGGGATGCTCATAGCTACCCAGTGACTAAGATGAGAAGGAACTAGGTGTGAAGGTGACAGAATAGTTCAATGGCTTTGTTCAGGCACAGAGAAGAAAAATGCAATGTGTAACTCAGTGTCCTGTGCCTTCTACCAGCCTTGCAGAACAGTGGTGCCTGCTTCAGCTGTCCTTAACAAATCGTCCATGATCCTTCCCTCCCCAGAAACATTATTAATAAAATATTCTGCTGTGGTTGAATTAGATCACTGAATGCAGATTAACTTTTTAAGAGCCATTGCCCAACTACCTGCTCAATAGGCAAGAATCAGCATTTAAGGGGATTGGTGCTCTGGTGAAAAACTCATCACAAGTCAGTTTGTTTTAAAGTCTTGCTTGCCCAGATCTATGGCTTTAATTGTGCAGGACCACAGTGCTAGCTTGAACAGGACTAATCTCTGTTTCAAACTGTACATCCTACCTATGGCCATACATTTGCCAGAAAGTGGCTCCCAGCAAAGAGATGCTTTAGGTAGACTTTCCCTCTTGCAACAAAGTGAAATCTTTCTCCTAGGCAAAATAAATAATAATAATAATAAAATAAGTCTTATCAAGAGCTATATGTCTTTAACCTACAAAACAAATAATGCTTGCTTTATATTTCAAGTCACAGAAAATTATTATGTCTATTTATTTTTAAGAAATAAGGAAAGTTCTAAATCTGGGCAAAGTAACAGCTGTTCTTCCTCCTTGCATAAATCTGACTGGTAAATTCTAGACCCTTTGAGGCAATGCATAGAACCCAACCCACACTACCATTTGAGGGGCTAATCATTTAGAAATCCAGAACATATTCATATCAGCCCTATGGAATAGTTACCCATTCCACAGGCTGTGATAGCACACTCTTTTCATAAGGTGTATTAACTTTATATTGGTCCAGAAGACACAGATTAACAATAATGACATACCTGCCTGGCTGTAAATCCACTCAAAGAAACGTAAGGAAAGAGGACAATAAAAGGTAAATCTTGTTGATCTTGGAGGCCAGTAACTAATCTCTTGTCAACTGCTTATAGTAGGCCACTCTAGATAGGTGAAAATAATTGCAGTTGTAAATGAGAATACATTTATAGATCTTGTTTTATTATATACTATTATATACTACAGCAGGATGGTTTACTCCCATGGGTGATGCCACACAGGGTCCAAAAGGGCAAATCTCTAGGACATTCATTAGAGGAATAAGAGAAAAAGATTCAAAATAAAATGACAACATAATCCCAAGAGACATTTCATTGCTTAGTGTTAGAAATGGAAAAATTCAGGAGACTATTATAATTAACATTCTAGTGCACATGGCAACCTTGTGACCTCATTCTCAGAAATCTGTATGGTTCGCTGTGAAAATCTTTAGAGGTATATTTGTCACGTCTCCCAAAGTTACACGTGTGGGGAAACATCGAATTACAATGTACTCGTTTTACCCCATTTGTTTTTATTTTACGTGTAGTGTTTGCTTACACGTGTGTATCTGTACCATGTGCAAGCCTTGTGCCGGTGGGTATCAGAAGAGAGCCTCCTGGAACTGTAGCTACAGACAGCTATGATCGGCCACATGGATCCTGGGACCTGGACCAGGCTTGTCTGGAAGAGGACAAGTACTCTAAAAGGCTAAGCCATCTCTCCAGCCCCACCGTTCACCTACTTTAAAATGACGACATGTAAGTGTCCAGGTAGATTTCTACACAAAGGACAGTTATGTAACCACCTGTCAAACTCTAACATTTCCCACTTTGCTATACATTTCTTTGTCCTCTTACAGTAAAGAGCTCAACAACTGCTACAATTTCTACCATCAAAATCACTTTCGAGGGCCTGGAAAGGTGGCTCAGAGGTTAAGGGCACTGGGTGCTCCTCCAGAGGTCCTGAGTTCAACTCCCAGCATCCATATAACCATCTGGCTCATAACCATCTATGATGAGATCTGGTGCCCTATTCTGGTGTGCAGGCAAACATGTAGGCAGCACACTGTATACACAGTAAGTAAATAAATCTTTTTTTTAAAAAATCACTTTTGCCTGTTCATGACCATGGCACAGTAGGTGTCCCTGTTTTGCCTCTGTTACTCCTAGGGTGTCTGAGGTCCATTTATGCTATGCCAGTGTCTGACGTTTATTCTCTTATAGTCACCACAGTTTTCTATTCTCCTGCGAAGAACATTTCTGTCCAGTCTAGCTCCAGGCTACAGTGAGTCAAGATGCTCTGATTATTCTTCTCCCATATGATACATCCCTACAACACTTCCCGTCCCTTCACTCCTTCCAGTCCTCACCCCTCTTCTCCTCTCCCCCAGATTCACCGCCCCCCCCCCAATTAGCCCCAGAAAAGAGCAGGCCTCCCAGGGACATCAACCAAACACAACACAAAAAGATACAATAAGACCAGACACAAAACCTTCACATCAAGGCTGAGTGAGGCAATTCAGGAGGAGGAAAAGGCTCCCAAAAGCAGACAAAAGAGTCATAGACACCCCCATTGCCTCTGTTAGAAGTCCCCCAAAACACCAAGGCAACAGCCACAATGTATATGCAGAGGACCTAGAGCAGACCTGTGAAGCCCCCATAAAGCCTGTGTAGCTGATTCTGAAAGCAGTGTTCCCCAGTGTCCTGACCCCTTGGCTCCCACAATTCCTCTTCCTCCTCCTCCTCCTCCTCTTTCTTCTGCAGGGTTCCCTGAGCTCCAAGGGGAAGGACCTGATGGAGACCTCCAACCAGGGCTCTCTCTCTCTCTGCCTGTGTTTGGCTACAGTTCTCTGCATCTGCTCCCATCAGCTGCCAGAGGCAGCCTCTCTGGTGACCACTGAGTTAGGTAATGACCATAGCGAATATCATTAGGAATCAATTCACTGGGTCTTGGTTTTGTTTTGTTTTATGTTTCTTTTGTTTTTGTTATTTAGCCAGCTGTGCTTGGTTCTTCCCAAGCCCCCTGGGCTATTCAGCCTCTGGTTCTTCATCATCCCCAGGTAGCGTCAAGCAAGGGCTCCCTCTCCATGACATGGGCCTCAAATTAGACTAGTCTTTGGTGGACCACTCTCACAAGTTCTGTGCCTCCAGCTATGACTATTCTTATACAACTTGTTTGAAAACAGAAGGATGTGATGCTCTTGAGTAATTAACATTCACTTAACATGTACAGGTTCTACGTAATGGGCTGGATCGTTTGTACCCTGTACAAACTTACAGGGCTCATAACAGCACTTTTGAATATCATGTACTTTACCCATCATGACAGTCCACAGCGCTCACTTACACACCCACTGGCTATCTTCCTTTTATGCATCACTTTCTTACATGTGCAACTTTGTTTTCAAATCTAGATTCTGAATATGTGAGAACACGTGTAATGGTTGCATTGCCGAACATGGTGCTCTCCAGTTCCACTCCTGAAAATGGCATACATATCTTGCTTCCTGTTGGCGAATAAAGCATGATTGTATATACACGGTACACCTTGTTTTAGCCAGACATCTTCTGATGGACAGCTGGGATGATTCCATCCCCTTTTTATGGCTGGTAGTGCGACGGCAATCATGCATGTGCAGACATCTTTGTAGTACGCTAATCTAGTTCTCTTTAGGATTGTAGCTCGGAGTGGTATAGCTGGATCATCTGGTAGTTCTGTTTTTGTGGAGGTTTGTTTTGTTTTTAGGAAAAGGGCTCTTACTCTATAGCCCAGGGTGGCCTTGAATACACAACAATCCCCCTTCTTCATTCAGCTGAGTGCTGGAATTGCAGGTGTGAGCCACCACACCCCGCTTGCTTCTAGATCTTTCTCAGGAACACTCAGACTTATTTATTGAGCAAATGCAATACTTAAGTTCCTACCAAGTGTTACAAAAGTGCCATTCTTCCTGCATCCTCACCAGAATTGGTTGTTTATCTGGTCATTGCCAATATAATGTGAATGGCATGGGATCTCCATGTGGTTTTGGTTAATAATTTCCTGACGCTAAGGATAAGATATTGGAAGTTGTTTTCATATATTTATTGGCCATTTGTGTTTCTTCTTTTTTGAGATGTACTCGCTCAATTCATTCGTCATCTGTTCACTTAGAGTTTCTGTGACAGTTTGACTTTTTTTTTCCTCTTCTGTTGGGAGGAGAATTTAAGCTCTGGAATCAGACCCAGACATATTTGAATCCTAGACCCAGTAGCAGTGGGTGTGTTAGAATTTTCTGGCAAAACAGAAACTGTGGGCAATATAGTGTGGAAGAATGCCTTTAGTAGGTGTAGCAGTTGTCAATAAAGCACTGTTCAGCCAGTCAGCTGGGTAGAAGGACAGGCAGTGGAAGGCAGAGCTTTGAAGGGAGGTTGGAAGGGCCTGTCGCTGGACAGTTGACAGCTGGAGAGAGAAGCTGCACTGAGGAGGATCAGATCGGCAAGTGATTGGGATATATGTAAGCTTTGAGGCCATAGAATTAGAGTAGTTTAGTTTAGTTTACTAGTAGAATAGTAGTAGTTTAGATTCTGCCCAGCATAGTGCTTGCAGCTTTAAAATACACCACAGTCTCATTGTATCCTAGACCATACAGTTAATTGCAACAATATAGCACAAACATAAACAGAACATATAGAGAGCATCTACCACCTATCTGTGTCTATTATCTCAATCTATTATCTCTGGCATCTGTCTCCCATCTGTCAGCAGTTTGACTTTCTGAACCCTTCATATATTCTCAATGCTCATCCCCCATAAGATATACAGATGACAATTTCTCCTATTCTGCGGGCTGTCTTTTCACTCCATTAATTCATTCCTTCATCATATTGAAGCTTATAAATTTGATGAGATCTCACTTGCCAATGCTTGCTATTATCTCCAGGAATATGGGAGTACTTCTCAGGAGTTTTTACCTCTCCCTATATGTCAGTGTTTTCTCCTAGCAGTTTCAAAGTTTCAGGATGTCTATGGAGGTCTTGGGAGAGACACAGATGTAGCTTCATTCTTCCTCATGTGGAAATCCAGAGACTGTTTTCTCCAGTGTATGTTTTTGCCGCCTTTGTCAGAGTTGGGTTGTGGTCATATGAGTTAATTTCTGAGTCATCTATTTCATTGGGCTATGTGTATATTGTTTGCTCATGCTGTGCTGTCTTATTGTGGTTGTTCTGAAGTCTAATTTAAAATTCACTACTCTGGTGCCTCCAGCGTCACTCTTTTGGCTCAGAACTGCTTCCATTCCAGGGAATTGCTCCTCAGTGTTAATTTGAGGGTAGTCTTTAACTTTCTGCAAGGATGTCAGTGAAATTTTCAGAAGAATTGCATCAGGTTTGTATATTTTTTTGTAATGCAGAAAAATGTCACAATATTGGTTTGACTGGCTCAGGAGCATGAGTAGTCTTTCTATTCTTTAGGGTCTTCATTTTGTTTCTTTTGACATTTTGATGTTTTTGCTGTAAATGCTTTCATTCCCTTAGATTTATTCATAGGTATCTGCAAAGCTATTGTCATGGCACTATTTTCATGCTTGCTGTCTCAGCGTGATTATTACTGAGGTATAGAAAAGCTACTGGTTCTGTATGCTTATTTTTGTGTCTGGATTCTTTGCTAAAAGGGTTTATCTATTCTAAGAGTTTCGTTGTTTAGTCTTAGGATCCGTTACATACAAGACCTTGTCATCTGTGACTAAAGATTTTTATTTAATAAGAATACTTCTATCTTTCCAATTATTCCCATTTTATTCATTTTTCCATTTAAATAATATTTTAAGGGCAGGTATGGTGATGCATGCCTTTAATCTCAGCACTCGAGAAGCAAAGGTAGAAAGATGGCTGTGAGTTCAAGGCCAGCCTGGTCTACAAAGCAAGCCCAGGAGAGTCAAGACAACCCTGTCTTGAAAAACAAAACAAAACATTAATATTTTTCTTGAAAAACAAAACATTACTATTTTAACTATTATACTAAACAAAAATCCAAAGAACATGTTGTCTCCTTTCTGATTTTAAGCAACATGTTTTAAGCTGTAAGATGGCTCAGCAGATGGGATCCTGGCCTCTATGCTTGACAACCTATGTTCAGTCCCCAGGACTCACATGATAGGAGCAACCTGATGCCACAAGTTATCCTTTGACCTACATGAATATTTGTGTCATGTGCCTACACACACACAAACATACACACATATAAATAAACATAATAAAATGTTACTCCCCCCACAGTGAGTGTACTGCTGACTGTACATTCGCCATAGATGCTCTCTACATGTTTAGGCATGGCTCGTCTCTTCCTAGTTTCTACAGAGCTTTTACCATACAGGCTAATGAGCTGTTATTCAAAGGCTTTTTCTGTGTCCTGCAGAGACTGCGTAGCTTCTGTCACTCTGCCAGTTTCTATACTGCACTTACTATTGTGCATAAGCATCCAAGTTATGTCCAAGAAAATACAAATGTAAAGTTGAACAAAACGACTAGGATAATTTAGTATTTGAAAACTAAATTAAGTAAAGAGATGGAAACACTGAGGATTACTCAAGCTGAAACTAGGGTGGAACTGAAAATTTCAGTAACCAAATTAGAAAACTCAAAGGAATGCCTTATAAGTTGAATGGATCAAGTAGAAGATCCATTTCAGTATTCAAGTAGAGTAGGAGAAATAGATCATAAATGCAAAAAATATGAAAAAAATAATAAATCGTGGGAAAGGAGCATGTAGGAACTGTGCAGCCCCATGGAAAGTACAAATCTTTGAAATGTAGGGATGGTTGAGGGAGAAGAATCCCAAGTGGTTGCCATACACTACATTTTCAATAAGAAATAGAAGAAAGTGTCCCTAACCTAAGGAAAGACACACCCATGCAGATACACCCGTGGGCGTCTAATAGCTAGGACCAGAAAATAAAATCCCCACAACATGCTATAGGAAAACACTAAATATATATATAACAAAGAAAGAGTATTGAATGCTTTAAGAGAAAAAAATACATATCACATATAAAGGAAAACCAATAAGAATGACAGCTGATTATCACAGAATGATTATCACAGAAACTTAAAAAGACAGGAGAGCCTGGGTCCATGCACTCTAAGTTCTAAAACACTGCAACTGCCAACATAGACTATCAGCCATAGTTGATGGGGAAAAAACCCTTTTCTATGATACAAACAACTTTTAAATTTTCGTGCCCAACAAATCAACCTTAAAGACAATACTGGAAGCAATATTTTGGCCTGGAGAGGAATAAATAAAGCCAAGAGAATCCAGAAAGAAAAATGAAGTTATAATTAATAAAACAGAAAGTATGACTCAGAACAAGATGGAAGAAAGAAAAATAGATGCAATAACACACACATTTCAACATGAAACTTAAATATTAAAGGCTCCAATTCTCCAATCAAATGACATAGACTGGTTGATGGATTAAACAAAATCCATCTTTCTGCTGTCTACAAAAACAACACCTTAGCTTTAAACATAGACATTGCCTTAAGATGAAAGGGAGAGACCAAAGTGCTCCAATCAAATTGTACAACAAGGTAGCCACTGCTAGCAAAACATCTGACAAAATTAACTTCAAACTAAAACTAATCAAAAGAGAGAAAGAGCGACAATTCATTCTACCCAAAGGGACAGTTAACTAAGAAGACATGACTATCCTAAGGATGGATGAGCCAAAATCTGGTGCACTTGATCTACTGCTGGAAACAAAGACATAGAAAATCAATTAAACTCAACTATTACATCATCCACAACAGAAAAACCAATGGAAAAAACAATATAAAATAAACCATAAGTTTAAAAATTAAAATGATGGTAAGTTAATGAAATAAAAGAAAGTGTCAGAGAATGAAAAAGATAAGAAAAAATTAACTTAAAATGAAGAAGGATCCCACACAGCACTTAGAACATGCAGCTTCTGACATGAAGAGCTTGTAAGTATCTGGACCCACACCCCCTTCCACCTGCCTGCCAGTCACCCCACTACAAGCCAGCCAGGCACACCCATTGCAGCTTCCCCCAGAAGCCAAAAAGGATAGTCCCAAGATTGAATACCAAGCCCCATTCAGCTGGCCCACAGTCTGACAGCTGGGGGGAGGGGCGATGCCAAACACACATACAAACAACCATTCGGCAAAAAGATGGAGGCCTGACCTTGTCCATAGAGTTACCCTAAGAAGCATTACCACTGTAGTTAGACTTCTTTCCCATCCGAGGTAATTTGCCCTGAATTATTTGCTTTTCCCCAGCATGGTAACCAACATAACAACTCAGTCTGTTTTACACTTCACAATTCCTCCGGCCTTTTCTTGGCTCTTCAGTTTTAGGGGTTCAGACTGAATGCACCCTAGCAAATGAATAAAAGCAATGGGGACTTTTCAATTCAATGCTTTTTCATCTTAGTGAAAACTAGAGGTGTACTGGTGTGTGTTTACATGCAAATAGTCTTTGTGGAAAGCAACTGTAGTGAGTGGTGTTAAGCAATATATTAATATCATGACAGGTATTGTTTAAGAATCATTCAAATCTTGGTATGATGTTCACATAAATCTGTCAAATAAATTTTACATTCTTGGTACTCATTAATTTAATTCTCCATTCCCAACTCTATCCTCATAGCCTCTCTTTGTTTCTCCATCATTTCAAAAGGATATGTGAAACCATGGCTTCCCAGACCCAACACACATCAAATAAAATGCATGAATGATTTGAGAAACTTTGTTGAAAAGTGTAACACGTATGTAATATGTATGAGGCTTTGGTTTCAACTGTCACCAAAGCAAATATAAAACGATTTTTCATCACAAGGTAATCAATGCCTTCAGATGGAATTGCTATATGCGTCAGCCATCATTCTAATAACAAACAGACAGGGTTTGATGATACAGCACACCTGATGGTTTACAAAGAACATTTAAATGAAAATGGAGTTAGACTAACTCAAAGGGGAGGTGCACTCCTCCTCTGATATCTGTGTAATTTAACCCTGGACAGCGCATCCCTCAGAGCCTGGTGGACCTGCTTGTTGCGCAGGGTGTAGATGATGGGGTTCAGCAGGGGCGTCACAACTGTGTTCACAAGAGCAGCCTCTCTGTTGGTGTCCAGCCTGCTTGTCTGCTTCGGCTTCATATATATAAACACACAGCTGCCATACATTAGAGAGAGGACGACGAGATGAGAGGAACAGGTAGAAAACGCTCTCTGTCGCTCCCTGGCTGAGGGGAGACGCACTACTGTGGCTACTATATTGCTGTATGCAAAGATGGCTATAGAAAGGGATGTAAAAAGCACAATTAAAGCAAGATGAAAAAACAGCATTTCAATAGACCTGGTGTCTGAACAGGAGAGACTTGCCAGCGGTCCAAAATCACAGAAAAAGTGAGGAATAACGTTGGGGCCACAGTAAAATGACTGGGAAAGCATCACCACGGGAACCACCATGAAGAGGAAGGCCAAAACCAAACAGACAGCAACGAGGAAGAAGCACGTCCTTGGATTCATGATGGCGAGATAACGCAGAGGTTTGCAGATGGCTAGATACCGGTCCAGGGACAACACGGCCATAAGGAAAAAAACGGTGGCCCCCAGGAAAAGAAAGACAAAGGCTTGTGTGAAGCAAGCCACAAAGGAAATCCTTTGCCTCCCTGACAGAAAGATGGCGAGCAGCCTGGGAATAACGGTAGTTATAAAACAACACTCCACAAAGGAGAAACTGCTCAGGAAGATGTACATGGGCGTCTGTAAGCGGCGGTCCTCACAAGTGATAGCAATAATTAGCGTGTTGCCTGTGAGGGAAGCCAAGTAGGCCAGCAAGTGCACGAGGAAGAAGAGGCTCCCCAAGTGCTCAGCCACAGGGAAGCCCTCAAGGATAAACTCCTGAACAGCTGTCCCATTCCTTGTGTCCTCTGTCATCAGCATCTCCATTTTTCAGTCTGTCACTGAGAGGCTTTGCAAAACCATGGCTGAAGATGGAGAACTGCATGCTCCTTAAACTGTAAACGACATGGGAAGGCAATGGGACTTTTAACACAGTGCACTCGATATGTTGTTTTTCCCACTGTTAAGGGAAAACAACCGACTGTTACTGTGACTGTCTTTATATTACATTCACCCTAAAATACTAGCTTTAGAAGAACTGCATTGCTGCACACCTTCATTGGGGATAAAGTCATTCAACAGTGTTGGTCATTTTCTCGTGTGGTTCACGGCCTACTCGGAACAAGTTATACTCTTCGATCTATTTGGTCATGGTTCATATATCTGGTAAAAGTACATTCATGTCTTACAGACACAGATAAATATTACAAACAAAAAAATTACAACCTAAAAATCAATCTGAGTCTGGGGACATAGCTCAGAGGTCGTGCTCCTACCTGACACGTGTGTGAAGTTATGGTTCTAGTTCCCACGGATGCAAAATGAAAGAAAGTGAAGCAAGCCAGACAAACCGAAGCAAGAGGCGGCCTGGCAGTGAAGGGCGTTTCTTGTTTATGCTGTATAATCGTCCGTAACTCCAGTTCCACGCCATCCAGCTCTCCCTTCTGACCTCTGAGGGTACCAGGCATGCAGGTTGTATGCATAGACACACACAAGCAAAATACGCAATACACATAAAATAAAAACAAGTCTTCAAAAGATTTTAAGTCATAGAAGCTATTCATCCCACAAAATATATTCATCATTCCTTAGCATTTGTCCCCATGTTTGGCCATATTATTACTATTATTACTATTAGCAAAAGATCCCGTCATCTTGTAGTACCATCTCTGGTCCTAGGAAGGGAATTAGATTAGAAGAGCCTCACAATTAACTGTATTTGGATTGTTAAAGGCTCATGTCAGGCAGGCAGACAGTGGAAGAGATTTCCCCTCCATCCTGTGCGTGATGGAGGGAGAAGACCTGCCATCTCATCTTCTTAGTCCAGACATTTCTAAATGTCTAGGTGGCTGGGGAGATGGGTCAGCAGATAAAGTGCTTGCTGTCCACATGTGAGTTCAGACTCCAGCACATGTGTAAAAAGCCAGGGGTGGTGAAGATAGCTACAGATGGTGAAGTGCATCTGTAACTCCAGCGCTGGGGAGGGGCAAAGACAAGCAAAGCCCAGTAGGAAGTGATGAGTGAGGGTATCCAAGATCAACCTGTGGCTTCTACATGCATATACATGGTAAAGTGCAAGTGTCTTATACAGATATGGGCACACGCAACACACATGCATGCACCACGTGTATATACCCTAAACACACACATGAGAGTACCCTCCACATGCACACACCACACGCACACACAAACATAACACACACACACCTTCATACACAGAAGCAAAGAAAAGAAATAAAACAAAAAGAATGAAAGACAAAAGAATATCCAAATTTGAAAGAAAGCTCAGTATACAATGTGAGTTTGATTCCCCATAATCCAAACTGAAGAAGGGGGAAGGGCAGGAGGAGGAGGAGAGCATGCTAGCATGCTCTTGTAATTGCTGAGCAGATGAACACAGGCAGATCCCTGGGGTTTGCTTACCAGCCAGCCTGGCCCATTTGGCAAGTGCTCGACCATTTTAAAATAAAAATGAATAGTGCCTGAGAAATGACACCTGTGGCTGTACTCTGGACACCATGTACATGCGTACACACATGTGCACACACGCACAATGTACATACCCACCTGTACACACACACACGCATGCACAGACTCATACACTCAGGGGAAAAAAGAGTGTTTAACCTAGTAGAAAAAGATTTCATGACTTAATTCAAGTGATGATTCTGATTCATCCTTTCTCCTAATTCCTGTTAGTGAATAAATATTATTTCCCCCTAAGTTGATAAAGTCCTTGTATACGAGCTTCCCTCACTCAGGTCAAGTAGAATCCACCTCAGGTCTCAGGCCTAGTTTGACTTAGCACAACCAAATACTCTCGCTTTTGTTATCAGAGCTTTAGCGAAGGAAAACACTGCTGTTGTTCACAGCAAACAAATGGCAAGATGCCCCATTCACCTTGAGGCCACATCCTTGTCGCAAGGAGCTCACAACAACCATAACTCTGCCCTCTGCTATTTTATCTTTTTTCTTTTTTAAATGTATACATTTATATCATTACACATAAATGAAATAAACTACATACACCTGGAAGAACCATGAGACAATTAGGAATCATATAAATGTTACATTCATAGTGATTTGGCTATTTGTATTTGGCAAACTTGAAGTAAACATCTCTCCTATCTTGTTGGGTCTAAATTTCTGAATGAAGATCAATATCTGTCATATCCCATCTCTATTAACTTAAAACATCTATCTTGATCTAAAAATATCTTAACCCCTAAACTACTAAGCTTAATTGAAAGACTAAACTATCTGGTCTTCAACCCCATCAGAGATTTGAGAAGGAATAAAACTTAAATATCTGAATGAACCAGAAGTGTAGGTTAGCTGCTTCCAAAATGAAAAAAAAATGATTGATACAGTTTACTTCCTGAATAGTCACTCAACACTATATAACATTGGAGCATCATCTTCAATCTTCTGGCCCAATATTTCTGACAGACATATTTGCGAGGCAGTAGCTATTGAGGACTTGCTTACCCTGTCTTGGCAGAGTTCAGTTGTTGACTCTGCCTGAATCTAAACTTCCCTATTTTTAGGCAGAATTCTGTCAGTGGCAGAAACAAGGACGTTTTGCCCAGTGGCTGGCTTGCCACATTTGAAGCCAACTCCATAAAGAGGTTCTTTGATGCTCATCATCTTCTTTGAGACAGGGTAAGTGTTGCCAGGAGTTAACTTGTCTTGTTGTCAACGAATCTTGAGAACAATAAGAACGTCTTTAAATGCCATATTTTGTAGGTCTCTGAGGCTTTTGAAGACCTTATTTAATTAACTATTTTACCTTATATATCTGTAGAATCATATCTATTAGACTTAGAATATATATTCTTGTGTTAAAATTAGACTAGATTTTGACATGACCATGATTTGCATCAATATACAAAATTTAATACCATTGAATTAAAAGTAACCTTTTGAGAATAACAATTCAGGGCTTGAGATGAGGAGTAGATTCAATAATCTACCTTTTGTTCTATCCTCCCTCTATATTTCTATATCTCCCTTTCTTTCTTTTCAGCTCCTATCTCCCTGAGAGATGTCCCTGAGTCAAACCTAGTTTCCTCTCTGTAAAAGACCAATAATACTTATAACTAACTCCCAATGAAAATAAGCATCTGTAGACCAAGAGAGTAAACAGAAACCTATCCCCCTCTGCTATTTTCACTCTCAGAAATAAATCAGCACATTGGTCTGGGCAGCTAAAAATGTAGGCACATAGACACCTCCATTCTAAAGGTTCATCAATTTTCCAGAGAAAAATCCAACATGTACAGCACATCTGCCAGTTATTCTTCGCCAATCAATTAACAACCCACGAGCTGCACTAAACCAAACTTATACTTCAGAAAATCTTGCATGGTGACACCATGGACAAATAAGAGCACACATTTCCTCATTGTTCTCTAAGGATTGGCAAGTGAATGGATCTGGAATTAAAAAAAAAAGAAAGAAAAGAAAGTTTTTGAGAGTCTCCAGGTCCCCACACCCTATCCTGCTACCTTGCATGTGCCAACTTCAGCAAACAACCCTACTGTTAGGAGCATGCAGCAGTCAGGGTAGAAAGCAGGAGAGGCTCCACTCAATACAGCATACATAGATGTTTTCTTCATAGATAGTATTTCCCTGAAAAAAATTTCCAAGGCACTGAACTGCTACTCCCACCACTGCCACCTACCACTTTCATGTTCCCAGACTGAGAAGGACACTTACACCACCAGGAGCGGAAATGAAAAGGACAGGACTTTGTCCCAACATATGTTTAGTTTCGGACTGTCTCTTGATACCAATCAGGGTCTACGAGATCCAGGGAGCAGCACCAAGAGACACTAAATATCATTAGTAGATGGAACGAAGCCATCCACAGACCTGTGCCACACTAGGATCCCTCGTGATTGGTAATTTAACATGGTTGTAAGTGGACTATCACTTGATTAATAATAATAATAGTAAGTCTGTATAAAACATTATTATATCTTATATAAGAACAGTAAGTATAATGGTTGCCCTTTCATTGTCTACAAAAGATATAATAATAATAATAATAATAATAATAATAAGAAGAAGAAGAAGAAGAAGAAGAAGAAGAAGAAGAAGAAGAAGAAGAAGAAAAAGAAGTAAGTTTGTATAAAGTATTATTATATCTTATAATATATAATGATTATTAAGTACAATGGTTGCCCTTTCATTGCCTACAAAAAATATAATATGAGCTCTCAAATGTCTTCATGAAAATATTTAAAAGTGAAGTACATATAATTCCCCAAAGTTCATAAACTTCCAAATTACATACTACTGTTAATGCAGGATTAAAAGGTCAAATGGAGCTAGCCAACACAGCACACACCTGTAATGTGCTCATTCACATGACTGAAGCATGAATATTAGTGAGCCTGCGCCTAGCCTGGGATTCACAATAAATACCAAGACACATGTTGATGTGACTGAGTCTTGGCTCTTCCGTCTTAGAATAAAATAACTTACATTTTATTTTACAGGAAGGAGATCTGAGTTAAGAGAGACTTTGATATTTTAGTGACACTTTGGATATTTTAAAGAAACTTTGAACTTTGAAAGCAACTTTGGGTGTCTTAACATTGAACTTTTAAAGTGTTTGAATTTTAATGATTGTGGGACTTTTAAAAATAGGAATTCTTTTATATTGTGAGTTTTTATCTTAATATTTTTGCCATTTTATTGAAAATAGATTTTTTTCATACAGTATATCCTGATTACAGTTCCCCTCCTTTTACTCATCTGTTTCTCCCCACCTCTCCTTCCATCTGGATCCACTCCCTTTTTGTCTCTGATTAGAAAAAAAAAAAAACTGCTTCTAAAAGATAATAACAAAACACAACAAAATAAGATAAAACAAAAACCATCACATCAAAGTTTGACAAGGAGATAAACTGTAACACTAATATTAACATGTCATATTGGGGACAAATGAGAAAGAAAAGGTTCTAGTTGCATAGTGATTGTCAAGGGTCAGGGTGACAAGGGGTCAGTTATGCTGGCTCAGTTATGTCAAGTCGACACAAGCTTAAGTTATCTCAGAAGAGGGAATCACAACTGAGAAAATGCTTCCAAAAGATTGGCCTGGAGGCAAGCTGTGGGGCATTTCCTTAGTCAGTGACCATGTGGGCAGCACCATTCCTTGGCAGCTGGCCCTGGGCTGTGTGGGAAGGGAGGCATGGAAAGAGTGACCTTGGGCAGTGTCCCTCCCTGCTCTCTGCTTCAGTTCCTGCCTCCAGATTCCTGTCTTGGTTCCTCCCCTGATGTCCCTCAGTTATGAAGTATAATCTGAGAGCTGTGAGCTGAAACAAACCCTTTCCTCTTCAGTTGCTTTTGATCACGGTCATGATAGTTCACCACAGCAATAGAAACATACCTAATACATTAATCTGGGCATATGCGGGACTCTGTCCCCTACTACAAAAATACTTTCTCATCGGTGTTCATTGTGGCTCTTTCACAATAGCCAGTAGAAATTGAGATAGGTGCCCATTGGCTGATGAATGGATAATGAAAATGTGGTACATTTACACAATGAAACACTATTCTGCTGATAAAAATAAAGTTGTGAAACTCACAGGAAAATGGATGGAGCCTGAAGCAACCATCCTAAGTGAGGTAACCCAGACCTAGAAAGACAAACATTGCATGTTTCCTCTCTTCGTGTGTGTTGGCTTTGAAAGTTTAGATACGTGCATTTTGTTTGGAATACCCACAGAAGTCAGGGGGTTAGTAAAGGGCAGTGGGGAGGGAAGACAGTCGTATAAACGGTTAAAAAAGAATAATGGGACAGGAAAGAATAGGTGGGGTGGGGGAAGGGAGGGAGACATAATGAAGAGAATGTGGGGAAGTTCACCAGAAAGCCTTTGAAAAGGCCACATGGAAACCTACTACCATAGAAGCTTCCTGAAGTAATACATACACATACACACACATATACATTTATAAAACGTGTCTAAGTGGAGATCCCTTATAATGAGAGACAACACCTCTGCTAGATACCATGCCAGCAAATGAAATCCATGGTACCAAGAAAGAGTTGTCCCTATGTGAGTTACCGGCCAGTCGGGTCCCATAAACTACAAACTACCAGCTTAGTGCTAGTGCTCTTGGTTACCCTCCGTAAGCTGACCTTAAGGACCTACTGCTGAAAATACTACATACTTGAGTCATCAAATGTGGAGAAAACAAGCTGGTACTCTCCCCCCCCCCCCCCCATGCCTTATTCCTTTGGCTAGGTTTCATAGCGATGGAAAGTCCCATTGTCAACACCAAAAGAGGGAAGTAACCATTAATCTCACCCAGGTGTGAATGGTGCGAACTACAATGATGACTGGCTTGGCAAGACTTGCCCACTGGGGCAATAGTAGCTCAAATGCCATAGAAGTTACTAGACACTTCCTGATTTGACTTAGAGCCTTCTCCACAAGCCAGAACCCAAGATAGGACGAGACAGAACCTGGCATTGCTGTCCGCTACAGAGGAGCGGCGACTACTTTTTTTTTTTTTTTTTTAATCTATGAACATTCTTTTAGAATCAAATGGCTTACCACTCTACCCATTGCCCTAGTTGGGGTTCTATTGCTGTGAAGAGATACCGTGACCATGGCAACCCTTATAAAGAAAAGCATTTAATTGTGGGTTGTTTACAGTTTCAGAGGTTCAGCCCCTTGTTGTCATGCATGGCAGGCAGCACGGTGGCATACAGGCAGGCATGGTGCAAGAAAAGGAGAGGAGAGTTCTACATCCATATACACGAGCAGCAGAGAGAGAGGGCGAGACACTAGGCCTGGCTTGGGCTTCCGAGACTTCAGTGCTCACCATGAGTGACAGGGTTCCTCCAACAAGACCACGCCTCCTTCTAGTGCCAATCCCTAGTGGCCAAGCATTCAAATCTCTGAGCCTCTGGAGGCTATTCTTATTCAAGCCATCTCACCCATAGATGAGTGCATCTCTCCACCCTCACCAAAGAGTCCTCTTGCAATAGATGGCAAGTAACACACAGACACACAACTGGCCATTATGCAGAGATTAAGAACTCTACTCAACACTATATGAGATATCCGTATCAAACCTTCCTCTGAAGGTTCATGGATCATCATGGAAAAGGGCTTGGAAAAATTGCCTGAGCCAGAGATGGTAGGTGACTACACAAGGAAAGTGTTTTCTGGACACAACAGAACAATTGTCCATAGGAACTCACACGATCTGTGACCTGCACAAGCTCAAAGAGACAAAATCCCAGCAAGGAGAGGGGAGCTGAGCATGAAGTACATCCCTAGCTGAGGAGATATTTGTAGCTGCAGGAGGAGGGATGGTTTTGTTTAAGGGTGTGATAGATCATGGTAGGGTCAGCTGTACCTACCATGCACAGCTGGCTGGGTGATGGGAGGGACCCTTCACCTTTTGCAACTCAGAGCGGCCCAGGGTGGTATGTTGGAGCGTTGTTCCTTTTTTTTTTTTTTTTTTTTTTTGTAATGATTGCAGAGCCATACATGTTATTTTTCAAAGTGGAAAATTGTTATTGGATTATTTAAATAAAAATGATATCTATTCCACTTATATATGCTTCTTAAGTAATGTAACCACAAAAGAGGAATCCTACCACCCAGAAATCTACTTTATAAATTAAGGGTTGAATATGACCAAATACATAACAACCATGTGTGAAAATATCATAATGAAGCTCATGATTAATACAATTAATATATGCTGACACAAAATCATGTAGTAATAAGAGATAACATGTTTTTACTATAATTCTTTCATAGTAGGCATGTTCTCCAAGATCATATTTGCATTAATTTATGTTGGGTTAATATGGTACATTTATTTCCAGTGGTAATTTTTAGATGACTTTGAAAGTGTTCTTTCATGGCCACCTTCTCTACATCTTTAATATTTGATTTATGTAAGGATGGGGCAATGTGAGAATTTTTGCACCTAACTTACACTCAAGTAAATAAATTGTATTCTTTTATGGCTCTTCAATGGACCGGAACAGTGAATTATTTCCACAGTTTTTACAGTTTCTCCCTAGTGTGTCATCTCACACACTCTGGAAATTTGACAAATAAATTAAAGCATTTTCACACTATACATTAAAAGATTTCTTTCCTGAATTTTGCAGGGATTTAATGAATGGCTGTAATAGTTACTTTTCTCATTGGTGTGATGAGTACTTGACAAAAGAAACGTACAAGTTGAAGGGGTTTATTTTTGGCTCACAATCCATCACAAGATGCATCATGGTATGGAAGGCAGGTGGGCAAAAGCATGATACAGCTGGTCACCTTGCATCTGATTCAGAAAGCAAAAAGATGCATGCTTAAAGTCTGATGGCTTTCTCCCAATCCTTTGTACATGTCCAGATGCAGAAAGTTAGGAGTTCTAACCTCCTAAAGTCATGAGGCATTCACACCCTTGCAACAGACAAAGCAAGACCCAGATATTGAGTTTTTCCTATTTGTTTGTTTGTCTGATTTCCCATGCTGGAGATCAAATCCTGAGCCTTGCACCCATCTACTGCCAAGCTGAGCTCTAGCCTCTCAACTTGATGCTAGACCGTAACATGGAACCCTGGGTAAGGAAACACTGAAACCAGAGACTGTCTACACGCCATGCTCATAAAGAGTTTACCGTGTACATGGCAGACCCACAGCCTGTGTTCTCCATCCAGACTTGCCATGTACGGTAGTAGCTGGTACTAGCAAGCCAGTTTGGTTCCTGCCACATGAGGAGGTTAAACTGGTCAAGAACATCAGGAGCATACGGACCTGTGGTCGGAGAATGAGTCAAAGACGTGATGTGCTTACCTTGATGCAATCAAGGACAGAAAACGGAGAAATGCGTGGAATGGAAAATCTGTCACTTCCTCTCTATGGCTCCCTATGTTAGGTGACAGAACTAGTTTTAAGAGTTAACACTACATGGAAAGAAGAACTGACCCTTTCCTGTCGGTGGGAAATTGTCACCGGTTCCTCCAAAATGATCCACGAAAGAACAGAGTCTTAGCTGTTAGGGCTGTTGGAGAAAACAGACATGTATGTCCTTGTAGCACAAGGACAGAAGATAGAGCATTCCACCGGACAGCTGTAGAAAAAGGCTTAAGCCGCAAGATAAAGCAGAGGCCAAAGTTGGGTTCAACTGGATGAGGAAGACAAAGCAACTTGAACACAAATGGACCTATCTGAGTTTGCAGAACAGAAAACAACAACAACAAACATATCCAGACTAAAGGAAGCTGATAATGGGGTCTGGAAAGGACTCGGACTAAGAGAAGACTGGGAATCTGTCTCTCCAGGGAGCTCTCCCCTTCGGCCTCTTGAAAAGAGATGGCGGCATCCAGCAGCCTGCAGATTACTCATGTGCCTGGGGCTTCAGTAACTACTGGGATAAGGTTTATCATCTACTCACCCCAGTTGCCCCTCTCCACTGAGTCGTTTCAGAGAGTTAACTTCACCAGCCCAGCAGGCCATCGGTAGTCAAGTTGAACCAGGGAGTGTGGTATGCAGTTTTCCACGAGTACTCTCGCCCTCAGTGGACACTCACTAAAACGCTGCTTTATTACACAAAACACTTGATGTCGTTTTTTTGGTTTTTTTTGTTTTTGTCATTTGTTTCACTCAGCCCCTACGTGGGCCTTTGTCTTTATTATAGATAGAAGGAAACTAGAGTTGAAGTTGATTTCAGCTTCTTCCAAGCTAGATCAAGGCTCTTGCCTCATTCTCACTTCCTCCTGACCTTGAATGACAACATTGCTTGGCTCTTGAGAAGCAGCACTTCCTTTATGCCTGCATTTGTCATGTTAATTGGGGTACTTGCTTCCTAAGTGTGTGTGTGTGTGTGTGTGTGTGTGTGTGTGTGTGTGTGTGTGCGCGCGTCTGTGTGTCTGTGTGTGTGTGTCTGTGTGTCTGTGTGTGTCTGTGTGTGTGTGTCTGTGTCTCTGTGTGTGTGTTTGTGTGTATACATAGATATAGTCTCAAATTTCTGCTTTGTCAAATTTCTATTTGTTAATGCTCATTTAAGCTTTCAATATTTGTCTAAACATTCTTTAGAATCCATTGTAAAATACGAAGATTAGAAAAATGATTAGAAACCAAGGTGGAAAAATAATAAATACTTTTCATGGCATGCTGAAACTCTACTAGTGTCATATTGAGTAATCAGTGATTGTTGACAAAGTCAAGTTTATTGAAAAGTATTGGAGATCATGAAAAGCATCAAACTATTATTAGGGATCAATTTTGTCACGGAGACTAGACTTAATCCATAAGAATCTACATATAAAGGCCATGGTTTTCTACAAGTCATTTAATTCTCAAATTTTGGGTCCAAAATCAATTTACTTCAGATGAAGGATAATGAGAATATGGGTGAAGACCCAAAGATAGCTCAACCCTTTTAAACCAAATATCAACTTCTATTCTTAGCTTCCACCTAATCTGACAAAGAATATGTTTTTATTTATTCCCAAAAATATAGCTAAATATTCACATTTTTTTCCTGTCACCATGACCAAAGAAATGGACTTTGTTACAAGAGCTTTTAACATAAGGGACAGATTCATGATCTCTCTACAACAGATACAGATTGTACTCCCAGCTTTATTCAGAAACAACAGAAGGATAATATTGTGTTTTTACAGTGATTTTATCACAACTGGCTCATGTCACTTGTTCCCACTCCAGGGCAATGAAGTGACAAATCTACAGAATTCAAAGACCAACTCAAGAGGTGAAAAACCTTGGGTGTTTTTCTAGGTATATAGGCCACATATCATGTGATAAAGATGGAGCTTTTACAAGTAAGACCAAGAGGTGAACCTACAAATTTGTTTCCCCTTGAAGCAAATATCAGTGAGAGGAAAAGGAAAAAGCAGAAACAATAGCTCATATTAACATCCAAAATTGCCTTTGATGCTTAAAGGACTCCAAAGGGAAGAGTTGAAGGAAAATAGAAGAAGTGGGTTTCTTGGAGACCAGAGGCTGCATGAATCAATTCTCCAGTCAAGAAATCCTCAAAATGCAATGGGTCCACACATACTACTTAAGTCTTTCAAGGTTCACACACTCAGATTCAAAGTGTGGTTTCCACATGAATGCTGTACATGCAAAAAAAAAAGAAAGACATTCCACACATCTGTAAGGTTTATGGGCACTCAGTCCTCTTAGAGAGTTTTTGTTTCTTTGACTGTATCCCCCTGGGGTTGGTCCCGAGACTCTGTTTCTTATGCTCAGTATTGTGTGAGCTCACAGCCAGCCACACTCTTCCATTAGTCGGTGCCAGGTCATCAGAACTCTGAGGTCATCTACAAAGACAGTGTGTGGGAAAAGGTTAGCTTTCTTACCTTCGGCACACTAACAAGCCTTTCATGTACCCCCTGGGATAGCCAATCCCCAATGAAACTACAAGCCCAAGAGAAGAGCCCTGGGAGTCACACTTTAATTTCGGAGGAAAGGAAAAAGTTTCCTAAGAGCTGCTTTGACCTCTTTGTTTCTCAAAGTATAGATCAGAGGGTTGAGTGTAGGGCTGAGCATGGTGTACAGCACGCCAGCCAGTTTGCTCTTCTCTGCGTTGTAGCTGGAGACGGGGCTGATGTAGGCATAGAAGACAGCACTGTAGTACATGCACACCACAATGAGGTGGGACGAGCAGGTCGAGAAGGCTTTCCGCTTCCCTTCTGACGTCCGCATCTTTAGGATGCTGGAGATGATAAAGCCATACGACACGATGGTCATCAGGAAGTTCAATATGCCGTAAAAAGCATCAGCCAAGACGATCATGACACTGTTCACATAGGTCGAGCTACAGGAGAGAAGCAGCAGTGGGGGTACCTCACAGAAGAAATGTGTGATGACACTGGGGCCACAGAAATCCAAGCGCGTCATCAGTCCTGTGTGAACGGCTGTGTTGAAAGCACAGAGTGCCCACACTCCAGCAGCCAAGATGCTGCAGAACGCTTTGCTCATCATAGTGCCGTAATGCAGAGGGTGGCAGATGGCCGCGTAACGGTCGTAGGCCATGACCGTTAGGAGGAGCAACTCTGAGGATGCAGCCCATGTAAGGAAATAGAGCTGGGTCATGCAGCCACCGTAGGAGATGGAGTTCCGCTCCGACACCAGACCTTTCAGGGCCTTGGGCATAATGGAGGAGGTACAGATGATGTCCATAGTAGCCAAATTGAATAAGAAAAAGTACATGGGGGTGTGGAGTCCAGTGTTGCAGGTGATGGCCAAGATGATAAGGACATTACCTACGAGGGCCACAGAGTAGAGAGAGAGGAAACAGATAAATAAGAGCAGCTGGTACTGCGGGTGCTCAGAGAAGCCCTGAAGGATGAACTCTGTCACCAGTGTCTGGTTTCTCATTGTCAAGGATGTCAGAGACCATTAGATGATTATGGCCCCACACGTTTGCATAAGATTTCAGGGCTAAAAAAAAAAAAGAGGTGAGAGGTTTCTTAAGAAAGGTCGTCGCCATGTTTCCTGCATCCCTGACAACACGGCATGGATGAATGATGAGACACAGCGTTATTGGGTTGTACTAAGATGAACACTCCACTGCTACGTTAACAAAGAACATACCCAAACATAGGCTACATACACAGAAACCTGAGCGTCCAGTTCATAAAAATAAGTGCAAGTCACCAATTAAGCTCATTAATTCTCAGTTAAAGAAATGCAAATTAAATCAAAGATCCACTCTGTCATTCACGACTGAATCAACTTAGGAAGTTGATTGACTTAGTATTCACAGCAAACAAGGATTCCTCAAAAGGATACCACAAAAAAAAAAAAAAAAAAAAAAAAACAGCATATCTCAAACAACAAGGAGGGTGGGACTAGAGGAAAAAATGTCCGAAGTTGTCCTCTGGCCTGCACATGCGTTGGAAACAGGCACATGGGTCTCTGCATATACAAGTACGCCAGAACACATGAACACACACACGCATGCATACACACATACACACACACACACACACACACACACACGCATAAGTTCTCCATTTGAACTTTTGAAAATTTGAAATTTTTCTATTTGAAAATTTCCTTCCTGGAAAATTTTCTTAGGTAACTAATATTAAAAAAAAATAATCTGAGCAAAATAATTTAGGACTGGAAACTACAAAGCCTCCTACACTCTCTAAGTTGGGTGCATCATTATAGGTCAGTGTGGTAGTGGATACTTTGAAACTGGTGCACTCACGGCCTCTTATTGATACTTTTTAAATACAATGGAAATTGTAAAAAGAATTTGCACAGTCATTAGGAGTTAAAGCACAAAAATTAATAAAGAGGCATTGGTGTACGGACCTGGCAGCAAAACAACTTATGCACGATAGACCACAATTGGTTTTTGTGTCACTGCTTTTGCTAATGTGTTTTCTGAATTTTCTCTAGTGTAGCTTTTCTGAAAGGCAGGTGGATTGCATAAGCACATTTTAATAACTCAGGGTCCCCTACTGCTGACAGAGCGAATATCCCACACAGCACTTCTGGAAACTTCCTCCTCTATAGACTCTTCCTACCCGTCTTAACTCTCAAAGCCAAGGCCACAGCCACGGCCACAGCCACAGCCACAGCCACAGCCATAGCCAGCTCCCTGTAAATGCTCTGGGTCACATCTGGCTTTTTGGGACAGTCTCTATGACCTCCTCAGCCAGGAGGAGGTCATAAAAGTCCTTCTCAAAAGTCCAATGTGTCTGCTGCTCTCTCCAAACATCTCCTCCTTGAGGAGAAAGGGGCACTCTCTCTCTCTCTCTCTCTTTTATGACCCCTCAGGATTCTATATTCACCTGTCCTAAGGCCCAGTACAGGTGCTGTAGGCCTGGTTACAAAGCTGGTTCTCTAGCACTGGTCCAAGTCCCCATGTGCAATTTTGGCCCAAGTGCTATGCCTGAGACCCAACCATGTTTGTTATTTCAATGCTAAAGATCACCTAGCAAAAATAACGGTGACAGCAACCACAGTGCACACTATGGCTGGAGGGAAAAACCAGCACGTGTGACACCACATTGGCTCTCTCCTGCTTTTCAATTCCTTCACCACTAAAAGGGTAGGAGTACGTTCATTTTTTAACTAAGAATTCCATTTTTTTTGTTGTTGTTTTGTTTTGTTTGCCAAACTTCCAGAATGCATTTGCCACTAAAATATTAAAGGCTTATACAAAATGTCTAAGTGTCAGCTACAGTTTAGGTCATGCCACTCTCCTGTAAGATGACAAGTGTCCTTTGAGCAGAGGGGTGTGGCACTGCAATGAGGTACAGCAACAAGCTGACCTAGGCTGAAGCCTGTGCTGGGGGACCCGCTGGGTCTTCACCTCAGTGTCTTCCTGGGTCTGAGGCTCAAGGAACTTCAATAATGTGAGTGAATGGAACAAGCACAGTATGTTTCTTTCACCGATTCCATTTTTGTTTGAGAGCAAAAAAATGAATAGTATTTTTCCCTTAATTTATGATTTGTATCAAGAGAAATAAACGTGACATTCTGTGTTCCTTACCGTGGCCCAGAGGGTGAGCAAGGGAGACAGAAAAGCTGAGGCTGAGGAGCTGAGTCAGGATGAAAGAGGAGCAGTGCCATGGTTTCGATGGTCTAGTGCAAGGCGTCTGCGCGCTCCTCTGGAATTTCACGCACTGACTTCCCCAGCCATCGTGTTCCCGCCATGACACTCACTATAGACCAACAGGAGTGTGTTTGCCGCCGCTATACCAGGAGGAGACAAGCGCCTCGGTTCCCTACACTCACAGAGCAGCAGAGCGCTTCATCGGTTCCACATGTTGCTGCTGAGCACCAAGAAAACCAAGCACACAGGAAAGGCTGAACCCGATTCTTTTTCCTCGGGTCCAGAGCGAGGGTAGCACAAACTAAACACACCTCCGATCTTGACAGGGGTAGAGTCGGTTCAACAAGCCTCTTCAGACTAAAGGAGGAGCACGTTCCCCTGCAGAACACTACTTGGCGCGATGGTTTTTCAGGCAAGGTGGGCAGTCTTCCCCGTGCAGCTAGCCAACAGGGAAGCAAGGAATCGGGACGCCAAGAGGCCCACGAGAATGACCATGAGGACGATCTCACCGGTCTCCTGAAAGGCACAATGCTGCGGACTCTCCTGGGATTCTAGGCTGTCAGCTTCAGTTCTCATGAAGCCTCGAAATTACCGCGAAGGATGTAAATGAAAAGGCAAGCTGCCAGGTACCAGGCACCCGGCTTAAGCTCCTGCTGCGGTCAGCCATCACAGTGACCACACCCAGGGTTATCTAACCCACCCGCCCAGTCCTCTAGCGCCTAAGTCCTCCTAGAAAACAACCACGCACTGTGGGTCTCATCACCTCAGAAACACAGCTCACTCAAAATCCTTCAGTGCAGTAAAAAATAAAATTTTCGTTTTATTTTTCCTGACAGCGGGTTGAATTTTACACGTAGGCACACAACTTATTTTTTTAGCGAATTTTTATTTTAGCTCCAGTCCGTGGTTCCTAATGTCATAAATAAAATATCGCTGTCTTATGGCAGTTAAGGATGGAGAATTTACCAATGCTCGTTTTTAAATCTCTAGGGGCTCCTGGTTTTCAGAGACACTATATAACATTTCCAATGTACTTATATATGAAGATGCATCATCCACTCTAAACGTATTTCAAGAATAGAAAACTGAAAATCAGAACATGCATCAAGTATTCAGCTTTAAATTAAAATGGCTTTGTCCAGTCTGTCTCTTAAAGTCTCTCTGTATGACCTGCCCTAATTGTCATGGACCTTTAGTATTCAGTCCCAAGCTTTTGGACTCCAGTCCAGAATTCTTTGTTGTGCGACATCAACCTACACGGAGCCCAGCAAATGTTAAAGCAGGGCCAAGAAAAGGAACCCCCCATCAACAACTGGAGTGGGTCTTTTCGTGGCTGTGACATAGCATACAAACCTAAAATTCTTAGCCACATCTAGGATCTTATTTGCATCACTGTCTCATTCATGGATCAAACCATAATAATACCTAGGGAGAAATATTTCCATGTTACTGCGTTGTGTAACTAAACATGTCTAGATAAATAAACAAAGGCTGGTTTATGCCATTTGTTAATATTAAGCAGGCAGGGTTACAAGTCAAACTTTCCCCTGCTGTTTCATGTCACCCCCCCCCCCATGGGACAAATGTTCCTTGAAATACTCATAATTACCTTTATAACTCCACTCTCGTGCGGCCGGTGCAGTGCGTGTACGGCCTTCTCTCTGTCAGACACAGATGAAGGAGGGACCATAGTGAGAATGAGCCTGTACAGACAGGTGAGGGAGGCTCTTTGTCCCGCTATTTAAGTTCATGATGCAAGAAACTTAGGCTCATCTTTAGTAGAATTTGTCCCTGTCCATGGCAGACACCTGGGAGGGATGTTCACAGCCTTTCCTTTAAATGGACCCAGAAGGAGCAATTAAATTAAATCCCTCTTTGCTGGGGATTTGGCTGTCGTTGGTGGACACAGATATGTTGTTCTGGGCTTCAAGCCAAATGTGTGGAAGAGAGTGTAAGGCCCAGTGGGAGACGGCCAGACATCGCCACTGTCCCAGTTCAGAGAACTGGGGTCAGGGAGGACCCAAGCTCAGTTCTCAGAGTAATACATTCACACCTGGAGATGTGATGCTTTGTTTTCTCAACCTGAACCTACTTGCTCAGTATAATAATGGGCAGTTGCATCCATTTTCCTGAAAAGTGAAAAATTTCATTCTTATGACTGAAAAAATTTATTGTCTATGTCACATTTTTTATCCATTTATCTGTTGATAGAAACCTAGACTTACTCAATAACTTAGCTATTGTGATTGTGTAAATATTTGTGTGGCACACTGACTTATAGTCCTTCAACAATATATACAGGCATGTTATGAATGGTTCACATGATGGAGTGTTTTAAGGAATTTCCACACTAATTTCCATAGTCTTTGAGCCAATATGTATCCCCACCAACAATGCATGTGGGGCTCCTTTCCCTGTGTCTTCTCCTGTACTTGTTGCTATTGATGCTCTTAATGGTGGCCATTCTGACAATGAGACTGAAGATCAATGTAGTCTTAATTTGCATTTCTATCATGACTAAGAAAATCTAGTATTTTTTCATGTTTATTGGTCCCTTGTATGTATTTATGTATGTATGTATGTATGTATGTATGTATGTATGTATGTATGTATCTTTTTAGAACTTATTGTTCATCAGATCCATTTATTTATTGAGTTGTTTGGTTTAGTAGTATTTAGTATTTTGAGTCTTCTATATTTCCTAGATACTAATTTTCTGTCCAAGATACAGTTAAGAAAATATTTTCTTTCATTGCATAGGCCATCTCTTCTTATTGTTTCCTTTGCCATGTAGTCATTGTTGTTTGTTTGTTTCTAATTTCATGGAAGCCCTATTTGTCAATTCTTGGCTGTATTTCCTGAGCTATATTGGTCTCCTTTTCCAAAATTCCTTGCCTATGCCTGTGTATTCAATTCCGCTAATAGCTTCAGAACTTTAGGTACATCAAGGTGTTTTGCTGACATATGTAAATCTTATCGCCTCACAAAATATGCAGTTGTTTACAGTGAGAGCTTTGATAAAGGGATGGAGGGAAGTGTGTATGAAAGAAAACCGTAAAGGCAGTGGTCACAGTCACCAAGCAGGAGCAAAGCTGGGGCAATGTGGCACGTAGGTCACGTGGGTTCTACTGCATAGAGGTATGCCCTCCTCCTACCCCACCCCCTTTCTAGCTTCCTCACCTCTATAAGCATTCCAGATTAAATACACGGACACAAAAATCCAAGGCATTAAGATAACTGATACATCTTCAATTATTTTTGACCAGGGTGAGAGATGAGGATCTAGTTTCATAATTCTACATGTAGATATCCAGTTTCCAAGCATCATTTATTGAAAAGTCTTGACACCTTAACAAAATATATCAGATGGGTGTAGCTGTGTGGTTTCATTTCTGGTTCCTCTCAAATATTCCATTGGTGTATATTTTTAGTTTTGTTCAAGCATTGTGTTGTGTTGCCACGGCTGTGTAATGTAACTTGAGGTCAGTGTGGTTCTTTTTTTCAGCATTACTTTGGCTGTTTAGACTTTCATGCTTCCATATGAATTATGGATTTATTTTCTCCATTCCTCTGAAGAATGACATTGGGATTTTGATGGAGATTTCACTGAATGTATTGATCACTAGTGGTAATTCAACCATTTCGTTGTCCTAATTTATAGATGCATGCCATGAAAGGGCTTCTGGTGTCTTCTTTTTTTCCCCCTTCAGTCTTTTAAACTTTTGTTGCAGAAGCTGTTCTTGATAAATAACTAACACTAATTAAAAAAGAAAATGTGGTACATACATAGTTATGAAATTTGTAAGAAATGGATGGAACTGGAAAAATATATTTAGTGAGACAGCAAAGATAGAGAAAGCAAAATCCACATGTTCTATCTCACATGTAGATCATAGTTTCATATTTTTAGATGTATTTGTCAAAAGTGAATGTCTGTAGAGACACTGAAGTATCAGAGAGGCCACAGCTTTAGGTGGGGATGGTATAACATGTGTGCTCTGAAAACAAATGCAGCAAACGATAGCAGTTTAAACAGGAAACCGAGTGAGGGATGGAGAGACAATGGGGTGCAGAAAGGTTAACTAAAATTAAGGATGCTTGAATAAGTCACATGGAATTCCATTACATTATAAACTAATTAAAAACATAGTTTAAAGCATACATTGAATATAGGTACCATGCATTGTGGATAGTGCCAACCCCACAAGCCATGGAATATCAGGCAAAATCCCAGGGCCAGGTATGGAACACCTCTCCAGGAGTTGTTAGCCAGGAAAGACCCAAAAGTCCTAAAACCTATACAAATTATGGCTGCTGCCATTTTTTGACCACGAATTTTGTAGTGGCCCTATTGCTGAAGACAGCACATACCATGGTTGACGAATACAGTGAAACTGCAGGAAGTGAGCGGAAAATGAATAATCTTTGATGCACACTTGTTCACTTTGGAAGCACTTCACTGATGATTTTTGCATCTGTGTTTATCAGACATAGTAGCCTGTAGTTTTCTTTTTTGTTCTGTATTTACCAAGTTTGGTTATTCAAGTTATATTAGTTTTGTAGGAGTTTGAGGGTGCTCCTTTTATGTCTGAATAATTTAGGAAGATTGGCTATAGGTCTTTGAAAGTCTAGTAAAATTCTTCTCTGGATCCATCTGGGTCCAGCTGTTCCTAGTCAGGTTTTTATTACTGTTTCAATATCTTCATTTGTTGTGAGTCTTTTTAGGTTTTTTCTCTCTCTTCTTGGTTTGTTTTTTGTGGTCTGGCTGAATACAAAAAGCCACCCATTTAAAAAAAACAAACAAACAAACCAATTTCTAACTTAATAGAGTGCCGATATTAAAAGCTTCCCTTCCACATTCTTGGTTTCTTTGGTGTCTGTTTGTCATGTGTATGTAGGAAGCTCACTGATGCTTTTGTGAGTTAATTTTCTTCTGGGTACTTTGCTGACAGTGTTTATCTGCTCTTGGAGTGTTTCCTGGTGGGATTTTTAGGGTCACTTATGTATACTATCACATCATCTGCAAATAAAGATACCTTGACTTCTTCATTTCCAATTTGCATCTCTTTCATCTCCTTCCGTTGTCTTAAGGCTCTAAAACTTCACATACCATATTGAATAGATAAGGAGAGAATAGACAACTTTTCTTCTTCTGAGTTTAGTGGAATTCCTTTGAGCTTCTCTCCATTTAAGTTAATTATGGCTACGGGCGTGCTGTAAACTGTCTTTATTATGTTGAGATATGTCTCCCTTGTGTCCCTAATCTCTGCAGGTCTTTTATCATGAAAGGCAGTTGGGTTTTGTAAAAGACCTTTCTGTATCTAATGAGATGATCATGTGGTTTTTGTCTTTCTTTTTGTTTATATGGTATATTATATTTATTAATTTTCATATATCGAACTATCCCTGCATCTCTGGGATAAAGTATACTTGATCATGGTAGTTGGTATTTTTGATGTATTCTTGGGTTCGGTTTGCTAGCAGTATTTTGCTGAATATTTTTGCACCTATGTTCATAAGGGGAACTGTCTGTAGTTCTCTTTCTTTGTTGGGTCTTTATATGGTTTGGTACCAGAGTATTCATTATCCATTCATTTGTAGTAGTTATCTAAGTTGATTTCACTTCTCAGATATTGTCAAAAAAAAAAAAAAACAACAACAACAATGAACGTGGATGTGCAAGAGTCTCTGTGGTAGGATACAAAGCCTTTAAGTGTATGAACAGGAGTGTTACAGCTGACTCATGTGGCAGCTCTACTTTTAGGTGTTTTACAGAATCTCTACACTGATTTCTGAAGTGACAATACTAGTTTATACTCTCACTAACACTGTAAAGAGTTGACTTTTATCAACATCTCAGTATCTGTTACTCTTAAAGACTTATATTTGACTTGGTTCGGACTTAGAAGTACAAGCTCTCAGCAAGGACAGCTTTGGCAAATTGTTCCTGGAACTTTTCTTTGTTGTTTGTTTGTTTGTTTCATTCTCTTGGCCCAAAGTTTAGCACATTGTGCAGCTGCCTCCTCCTTTTTCTTAGTGTGTTCCTTCAGCACAATAACATCAGCATTTGTGTTTCAGGACACATGGATTAACAAGGCAATGAATCTTAGGTGCTTTGGTCCTGGGCTTCTTATCTTCCTTTTTTACAACCTTCTGATGACATATTAACAGACGTCATCTTCTTTAGAGAGTTAAAAAGCCTTCTGAGTCTGTTAACTCTTTGTGGCCCTGAACACTGAGGCACATCAGTATCTGCCAGTCCTGAAATATTCTTCTTTTTTAAAAAAAATTACAACCAAGTTGAGAACAGAGTACCATCCACAGTGCCTCTGCAATCTGACTTGTGGTTCCTCCCTCCAGTTCTCTTTCATGTATAACAAGAATTGCTCTTACTCAACAGCAAGCACACTCTGCCAAGAGACTTTTTTCTCCAATATATATATTTATCATCCTTTAAAAAAAAAAAAGTAACTGTAATTGTGCTGTGAGAAGTGCTAATAGTGCAATAGTGACATAACTGTTATAGGGGCAAACCTGATGTTTGATCTGTCGAAGCGAGTTCATACCTGGTACTGTGAACCTGGTCATAGGCCCATGGCTGGGTGTCACAAGTTATTTTTATAAAACCTGTGTTTGTTTCTCTTAGTTTAGTCTCTTAACCCAGCTACCACGCAAATAATTGAGACTCTTTTATATTTGTTTATAAAGCTTTCCAACACAATCTTGAGCAGTTTAAATCTGTTCTTAATCCTCTATGTTATCCTGACTCCATCTTTGCCGAAAAATCCCAAGCTACTTGCCTTTTAGTTCTTTCTTTGCTTCAGATGAATCTTCATCTCTCCTGTACCTCTGCTTGTGGCTGAATCTACTCACGGAATCCCCCTACTTCTTCTAACTCCTCCTCCTCTACCTGGCAGGAAGTCCAGCCCTATTCTCTCCCCTGATCAGTGATTGGCTGTAAGCTGCTTTATTGGTATACAAAGTGACAATTGAGGAACAGAGTTTATACAACATTGAGACAGGAGATTCTCAGAATAAGGCTTGCAACCAGGTACAGGGGAATATAAAAATCAGCATTTGAAATACACAATAACCTTATGCCTACATCTCCCCCTTTTAGTCTAATAAAAAGACTCTCTTACAATTTATAATAACTGTGAGACTACAGCCATCTAGTATTCAACCTCATCAGAGACTTAAGAAGGAATAAACATTACCTAAATATGTAGGAAGTGCAGGCAAGTAGCTTTCAAAAGTATAGAAATGACAGAGATATTTGGCTGCCTGGACAGTTACCCAAAATTTCTCCACAACATTAGAGCATCATCTTCAGCCTTCTTGCTCAGAATAGTTGACAGATTTTTCTGTGAAACAGGAATTATAAACAACTTGCCTACCTTGTCCTTGCAAAACTCGGCAGTCAACTCTCCTGCAACCAGCTTGTCCTGTTTTGGACAATATTCTGTCTGTAATTGATGCAAGAGCACTTTTCACCCAGTGGCTATCCTGCCACATGTGAAGCCTTTGATGCTCTTTGAAATAGAACAGAGGTTCTGCCAGGAACAAACTTGTCTTGTTGTCAAAAAAAAAAAAAAAAAAAAAAAGCCTTAAGTTATTAGAATCCTTAAATGCCATATGCTATAGAACTCTGAGGTTTTTAAAAGCCATCTATCTATTTTGTCTGAATTATTTTGAGCTATCTTTTGTCTATCAATCTAGAAAACATATTTTTTGTAATTAGCTAAACTAGTATCTTGACCATGAGTTTGATTGTCTGATTGCTAATATGCATTTCTTAGTAATCTTTTTAAAATATTTATTTATTACATATACAGTCTTCTTGCCTACATGTACTACTGCACCTGTGGAGGCCAGGAAACAATAAAGGGCCACAAGAGATGGAGAAACACTTCTTAGGAGAGAGAGGATAGTAGAACAAAAATAAAAGAAGAAAGTGGTAGGTAAGTTTAAGGAAATTGAGCTTAACTAAGGAGGAGAGGGGGCAGAGGAGAGGAGGCCACAGGACAGGTTGAGGATAGATAATTAACACTAAGGATTATTGAAAAAGCCATACAGAACTTAATATTTTGTAAGCTCTCTAAGTAAATATACTTTACAGAAGAGCTAATACTCTGCCCAAAAGCCACAGGTTACCAAATAAAAGGCACAGTGTGTGGTATAGGCTGCCTTCCCTCAAGCTACTGGCTAGAGGAGTCCCAGAGACACCTTGGTTGTTGCTCGATTGCCCACCAGACTCATGGAAAGACCTTAATATGGAAGACACCACACACTTTGGTCACAGGACATGGAGAAACCAAGCTGGTGATGACAGGGAAATGTTCTCCTTGCTGGTTAGCCTTACTAGTACCAGAAGCTACTGTGTAGGTTGCTGGGAGAGAAAAGTCATCAGTAGTCTCCCCTAGCTGTGAACCCTGAGACTTGTCTGACAGTACATTCCCACAGATGAAGTAGTGTCACAAATGTTAGGGGAGTAACCAATAGCTTTCTGATCAGATCGAAGACCCAAATTCACTGGAGGAAACACATATCTAGAGCTGCAAATCTGATCAAGAACAGGTGGCTGGGAGCATAGACCCCCAGGAATAAAAACAATACTACTATTTTGTCCACTGGAAATAATATGAAACTGTCATATACTTAGATAAGTAGGTAGGTAGAAAGACAGACAGACAGATGGATGGACGGACGACGGACGGATGGATGGATGGATGAGCAAACAGACTAGAGCTTTCAGTCTTTAGTAGAGAAACTTCCTTATATAGTAGATATCAATTCACTTAGAAACTCACAACCAATCAAAGTTCAGAGAGTGTCTATGGAATGCTCAGCCATATATAGGACAACCATATCATGACTCCTTTGCTCCAAGTCTCAGGAAATGTCATGAAGTAGAATGCAGGAAGGTTGTGACAACCAAAGGTCACTGAAGAGACCAGGAGAAAACAGTGTCTTTGGGACACAACAGGACCAATGCACAAGACCCACACAAGATCAAGCCAGTCAGCATTCCAGCATGGAGCAGGCAGCCCAATGAGCTATTGTCAGTCTGGGGCAGGTACGGGAGGCTAGAGTCAGTTTACCTTAGGGATGTGGTCACTGGTGGGTCAACCATACTCCAGTGGATGACTTCACACCCATGTGTATGAACGCAGCACAAATTTGGACTCAGTAAGTTAAAAGATAAATGAAATAAAGAGCACATGAAGTTGCAAGGGAGAGGAGGTAGGGGTATATATGGGAGGACTTAAAGGGAAGAATGAGGGTGCGTGTGATTAAAAACACACTATGGCTGTATGAAATAATTTAAAACTATTTTTAAAGGTCATTCCCATAGATAACACTAAGCTCCTATGAGCTAAGGTACAAGGTTGATAGAGTAACATGATAGTTACTTCTTGTGGGGGTTTGAAGAGGTATGATTCCCCATAGACTCATGTGTGTGAATACTTGGCCCATAGGGTGCAGCACTGTTAGGAGGTGCAGCCTTGTTGGAGTAGGTGTGGCCTTGCTGGAGGAAGTGTGGCGCTGGAGGTGGGTTTTGAGGTTTCATATTTGCTCAAGATATGCCCAGCGTTTTCCTGGAAGACTATTTCTCATGTTCTCAGCCTTCCTTCGTTGCCTGTGGTTCTTTGTCTAAGGTTGAAGCCTCCTGAGCTCCTCCAGCCCACACCTCCCCCTCCCATGTTATGCCATCCTTGGTCAGCTCGAGTTTTGGGAGCTATGTTGGTGAGATTCTATGGGTCTAACATTCCTGGGAGACATGATCTCACAGCAACCTCCCTGTTCCTCCGGTTCTTACAATCCTTTTTGCCCCCTCTTCTGCAATAGTCCCTGAGCCTTGGCTGCAGGAGTGGTGCTGTTGATGACTCAGTTGGGTCTGACCTCTACAGCTCTGCATTTTGATTGGTTGTGGCCTTCTGTCTATTGTCTCTGTCTATGGCAGAGAGAAGGTCCCTTGGCGAGGAGTGAGGACTACACTTTCCTGGGGGTGTATGTTTAGAATGTGGTTAAGAATTAAGCTGACTTAGCAAAGTGACAGTTGTAGGTTCTTCTGCAAGAGCAATGACTTCATTAGCATCAGGTTAACTGGCTAGCTTTCCAGGGGTTGAGTGGGTCTTATACAGAACAGTGAGGGTAGATGGGGGAAGAAGGTAAAATAACCGTTAAGCTGTCTTAAGAAGTCACAAGGAACCATACTATTAACTATCTACCTAAAACTGCCTATTATCCCTGTCATCCATGGAAATCAGTTCTCCTAATAGATCCCATTCAGGTCATGGTGTGCCAATGCCTTTGAAGGGGGCTGTGAGACCCCAGGTCCTGCTATTCACTTTTTCTTCCTATGCATGAGGTTTTTGCTCTACCACATAATAACTGTGATGCACAGCTCACCATAGGCTAAAGCAGTGGAGTGAAATGATGATGGACTGGGACTTTCCTCTCTGTGAACTGATTAACTCTTGCATTTCGTTGCAGTAACTGGAAATCTAACACACCTGTTTCCCCATTGCATTTGCATTTGCATTTGAAAAGGACCTAACTGAATCTGGTGCACAGTGCTCAGCAGCGGGAAGACCATGAGAGCTCAGATAGCATCACATTCATCTGCAGGTACTTATTTGTCTCATATGGGTATATTTTCTTTTCAGTTTAAGTAACAGTTCATCAGATGTCAAGAGCAATTGCCATGAGCTTGTAACCACACACATGGTGCCACCTCGGAGACATCTGCACTTCATTTTCCTTCTCTGTAATTTGAGATTTATTTCCTGGGTTTTTGCAGTGAACAAATAGAGAGAGATGCAACTAAAATTTCTTATCACAGACTTCTTTTTTTTTTTTTTTAATTGTGATTTTCTTTTCTTCTTACCCATGTCTTACCACAAGAATTTGGACAAAGCAGCATTCTGCCTCTAATAGAAAACATACCAAAAACAAGGAAAACCACAAAGTGATGATAGGCAATGTGAGAATCACAAAAACAAAACAACAACAAAACAAAAAACACAAATGCACTATGAAGAGAAAGCCCAGTGCTTTTCCAATGAGAAGGCAGGTCTTAGAGGGAGGACCACTCTCAGCCTTGGACTGAGTGACTCCTCTTGTGTTTGCTCATCCAGGCTCCCTGGAGACACACTATGGACATAAGCTAACCTCAGGGCAGACATCACCAGGGGAATGAGACCTGTGGCTCCCTTCTGAAAGAGAGGAGCCAAGAGCAGCTCACACACACAAGTACAGTTGAATGTGTGCTTTAACGTCTTTGTGTTTGGTCTATAAGTTCCAAAAGGAAGAAAGTTCATTAAGTTTGTCTTCCTAAATAAGACCAAATGTTTGGACTCAGCCATCATGTCAACCTACCTGGGTCTTTGGAGACTGGAGGTCAAGGTACAGTGTTGTGGGGTGCCCCGCACATCTCTCACAGCACAGACTTGAGGGAGGAAGCAGTCTGCAAAAGGCTGGTACAATTTTGATAGGCAGGAGGCAGAGGGAGAATGGAGAATGCTGGTCCATAAGATGACTGTGCTCTGACCTCAGGCAGAAGGAACCATGGTAGCCATTTCCACGTTATCCTTCTCCCCAGGATGCTAACAGATTCACAGGGACATTTACATCCTTTGGATTTTCCTGGTTTGGCACAACTGGTGACTAGACAAGCAAGGAACTAGGATGAGCTGATCACATCCTTCTTCAGGGATGTCTGCTGAGATGGTGAGTCTCCTCTGTCTAGGGCAGGGGGCGGGAAGAGCTGGTCTGGAAAAATGAAATGTAGTACACGTGTCTGCATTCTAGTGCTCTAATGGAATCCTAAGTGGTACTGTTGGAAGGGAGCGAAGTGGGTGTACATGTTTCCTCTAAAGTCTCAATACATAAGAGAGATTGTATTTACTTTGCTTTTTTGTTTACTGTTTAGAATTTTGTTCCCGGTGGTTCCCCGATGTTAACATGCCAAAAGAAACTGAGGCTGTAACTTTTATTTTAAATTTTCATACTTTGCTCATATGTACCCTCACTCAACTCTCTCCAGATCCTTCCCACCTCCCCATCCACGCAGCATCATGTCCCCCCCCCCCACTCAAAACCCAGAAAATAACAAAAATGCCCACAAACCCGAAACAAAACAAAAAGTACATGGAGTTTGTCTAGTATTGGCCAACTACTCCTGGCACTTGAGGCCTACCCCAGTGTGTGGGTGATACTCCATTGGAGAAAACTGGTTTCCCTTTTGGTCAAGTGTCATTTGCAAATACCTCCTTGCTTAGAGGTGGGACCCCCCATGTCCACTCCCCATTTCAGAGCCAGAATTCTTGTCTGTCTTGAACATGTGAAGGTCTTGTGTGTGCTGTCGCACTCTTTGTGGGCCCCTATGTGTATCAGTCCTGTTGTGTCTAGAAGATACTGTTTCCTTGTAGTCATCTTTCCACGTCCCATTCCATTTAGATCACTGAGTCTTGAGGGGAGGAGGTTGATAAAGTGTTACAGTATTTTGTATCTGTTTGGCCTACAAAGCAAATAACTGACACAGAGACTAAAACGTAATTTAAAGCTGCCAGCACTTCAGGCGGAGTCTGAACTGATTCTAATCTACTCTTAAACTAAACAAACTACTCTAAACCTTATAAAATACATATATTCCAAACACTTGCCACCATGACTCCTGGGCCGGTCTGCGTCCAGTTCCCACCGTCCTCCTCCAACCATCCAAAAAAAAACCTCTTTCTCCCTAACCATCAAACTTTTCTCCTCCTTTCCAGGAAGTCCCGCCTTCCACTTCCTGCCCTTCTGCCCAGCTGATTGGCTAAACAGCACTTTATTGATGGTTGATACATCCACTTAGCATTCCTCCACAATAAAGACATCCCATTTAGGATGGAGGTCTCCAAAGTCTCTCACTCTTGGGACATTGTGCAGTTATGAGTCTCTATGCTAATTCCCATCTACTGCAAGAAGAAACTTCTTTTATGAGGATTGAAAGATGCATTGATCTTTGGGTAGGAGTCATTTTATTACTATGTTCCATTAGCAGAATAGTAGTAATAGGTTTTATCCTAGGCCCATGGCCTATCTGGCCTTAGGTTTTGGCCACTTTAGTGTCAGGTATGGTTCCATCTCATTGAGTGGGCCTTAAATCCAATTTTAAAAATTGGTTGGCTATTCCCATAACACTTATACCACTGTCACACCAGTATGTCTCACAATCAGGTCATTGTTGTAGGTTGCAGGGCTTGTAGCTGGGTGATACTGATAACTACCTTTCTCCTCCAGAGGTGGGCAAAGTGCCTTCCAGCATCATGGATGCTCTCAATAGTGGTGAAGTTTCTAGTTGGGTACCAGCTTGGCTTCTTCATGTTTAATAACACAAGTGTTATCTTCAGCAAAGGGTTTGTCATAGGTTGTGGGGAGTAACCAATAGCCTTGGCAATAGCCTGTGATGTTCGCGGGGGGGGGGGGGGGCGGTCCATGGACCCCTTTGGCCAAAGATTCAGCAAGATGTAACACATGCTTGGTACTATTCCTTTCAATATAGATATAGTTTAAGAATTTTCTACAGTAGTAGGCTTCCATGTAGTTTCTCAAGGGCCTTTAGTGTTAATTGACCCCCCCATATTACCTACTTTCCTTTTTCTCCTCCCCTCATTTAATTCTCCTATCTTAGTTTCCCCTGAATGAGGCTATATATTTTCCTTTTACTAAAAACAGATTATTTTCTCACATAGTACATCCTGATTACAGTCTTCTCTCTCACTGTACCCCTCCTAGCTCATCCACACCTCCTCTCCCATCCAGATCTATTCCCCTTCTGACTCTCATTAGAAAAGAGCAGGCTTCTGGGAGATATAAAAATACAACAAAACAATATATAAGATAAAACAAAAATGATCACATTGAAGTTGGGCAGGACAAACCAACTGAAGGAAAATAGCCCAGGAGAAGGCCAAAGAATCAGAAACCCATTTGTCCTCACACTCAGGAATCCCATAAAAGCTCTGAACTGGAGCCATAATACATACTCAGAGAACCTGGTACAGATCCATGCAGGCCCTGTATATGCAGGCTTCCGTCTCTGTGACTTCATATGAGCTTTGCACATGTCGATTTGGAGGGCCTTGTTTTCTTGGTGTCCTCCATCCTTTCTGGTTCTTTTTTTTTTTTTCTGCCTCCTCTTATGTGGGGGTTCTCTGAGCTTAGGGTGGGGGCTTGATGGAGATATCCCATTTAGGGCTGAGTGTGCCAAGATCTCTCACTCTCTGCATAATGTCTGGCTGTGGGTCTGATTTTTTGTTTGTTTGGTTGGTTTGGTGTCGGGAGCCGGTCCGCCATTACAAGATGGCGCTGACTTCCCGTTTCCTGGTTCTTCACGGAGGCCCTTATGGCCAGTGCGCATGCACAAACACGTCACCCTTACATAACCCGCTTACGTAGGCAGTATGCTAATTAGGTATTCTCTAGAGCACCAATGACGGGAGGACACGTCCCTCTACGCCTTGATATTTCCTATATAAGCCGTGGATTTTACGGGGAGAGGGTCCTTCTCCATCAGTCTGCAGAGAGCTGTACAATAAAATCGCTGTCAGAAGAATCCTGAGTTGCCGCGTCTCCTTTATCGGCGAAAGGTGCGCGCGACAAGTGGTGCCGAAACCCGGGACCTGCCGACCCCTGGGTGAAGGAACGACTTGAAGGACCCCCGACTGCTCGTCGGAAGAGGATTCAGAACTGACGGCGTGAGAAGCCTAGGCACTTTTCTGCAAGGTATGATTTCTTTTGTGTGGTACGGTCCGCTCTTGCTGTGTTGCCTTTGTCTTATAAAAGATGAAAGATACAGAGAGACAGTTAGCGAGGGACAAAAGGCTTTGGCGGACCACCAAGGTAGTCTATCAGAAGCAGAAAAGGAAAGAGGTTTAAAGAAAAGGAAGAAACCTCAATCAAAAGGATCCGAATTAAAAGGGAAACTGAAGGAGGGAGAGAAAGGGAAAGCCAGTGGGCTGTATCCCGTCTTAGATGAATTTAAAAATCTTAAAGTAGAATCTTCCGCCTCTGAGGAGACGTCTTCAGAGGACGGGGACTTGGGATCTGATTCAGAGGAGGACGAGTTAGATCCTGAAGAACGAATAGAACTGGACGAGGAGGCTGCTAAATATGAGTCAGAGAGATATGGGGTTGATCCGCCATTCGCCCCTAGGTGTAGACCATCAGCACCTCCTCTAGAGGAAAAGGTGATGTTGATAAAAAATAAAAGGATGACAACGAGACCTAAGACAGCTAGCTCCTTGATTCCAGTGGAAAGATGTAATTGATAACAAATGGAAAGGCCCGGATCCAATATTAATAAGATCCAGGGGAGCTGTTTGTGTTTTTCCACAGGACCAAGAAAATCCAATTTGGGTGCCGGTGCGGCTGACCAGGATAGTGAAGAAGGAAGAGAGCGCCTGGCACCTGGGCGCTTCGACTATATTGGCCATAGCCACCAGCTGTTCCACATTTGTGCGGTGCTGGGCACGCACTTCCAGCTGGAGGCAGTGCTGGTTGATATGGGCTCCTGCAGAGCCTGGCTGGCCACACAGGAACCCACCCTGGTGGGGATGGGGTCATTTGGCCTTATGTTGGCGGCGGGACTAGTTTTCTGTCTTTGGTTGCTCTGCAAATTTAGAAAACAACAACAACGTGACAGAGTTGTGCTTGCGCAGGCTATGCTTGCTGTAAAACAAGGGGCATCTCCCCAGATTTGGCTTAATATGCTCAAACACTGAGACACTATCTTGGTTCTAGCATTCCTGATGGGCACAGGTTCCCATTGCACCAGGATGCTACAGGATAGACCTGTGCACCTCCCAGGGCTCGAGTTCCCATTGCACGGGACTTCAGGTGTACAGGGTCTCCGTCCATGTGCCCACCTTGATCGCTCTCTGCTGAGGAAGTGGAGGGCTGGATCGGTAATTTCATGGCATTCGTTTGGCATTTTAATTTGAAATTTAAGGGGGAGATGTCGGGAGCCGGTCCGCCATTACAAGATGGCGCTGACTTCCCGTTTCCTGGTTCTTCACGGAGGCCCTTATGGCCAGTGCGCATGCACAAACACGTCACCCTTACATAACCCGCTTACGTAGGCAGTATGCTAATTAGGTATTCTCTAGAGCACCAATGACGGGAGGACACGTCCCTCTACGCCTTGATATTTCCTATATAAGCCGTGGATTTTACGGGGAGAGGGTCCTTCTCCATCAGTCTGCAGAGAGCTGTACAATAAAATCGCTGTCAGAAGAATCCTGAGTTGCCGCGTCTCCTTTATCGGCGAAAGGTGCGCGCGACAGTTTGGTTTGGTTTTGGGGGGGGTTGGTTTGGTTTGTTGCTTTGTTTGTTTGTTTTTTAAAGCTGGCTAAAATAAGGTGTGGTCCACATCTGCAGAGGAAAGTGGCTGCATAGGCAGGATGGCCTCTAGTCACTTTTCTGACCATTGGAGGCCAGGTCTGCTCAGCCCGGCTGAAGGGGCAGATCCACCCTGTTGCAGTTATGAACGCAATGGCTCCAGAGCATCTCACGGACATGCCACTGCGTGTGTCAGGTGATCATGCCACCAGTGAGAGGAAGTACAGGCTGGTCTTCTTTCTCTTGCCTTACCTTCTGCTTTTCCAACCACAAAACCTGCAAGTGGCCGGTTCCCCAATAACAGGGAAATCACAACAACCAGGATCTGTGTAGAGCTTCTCTGTACCTCACATTGTGCTAAACTAGGCTATGAGCAAGGACAGCCCCAGCCCCCAAGTACCTCATAAGGCAATGGGAGAAGTGAAGACAAAGCAGATCCTGGTGGGACAGATAGATGGCAATGTGCCAACAAGTAAGTGGGGTCTCAGTCAAAGACGGGCAAACAGATTCGTGGAAGAAGCAACATCTGGGAAGGATTTTGCTCAGAAAGATCTAGAGGTACAGAAGGAAGACAGGAGAAATCCAGAAGGGAAGAAAATATGCCAACGTTTTTTTGTGTAGCTGGGAAGGCATAAGCTTTCAGAAAACAGCTCATTTAGGCTGTGGTATGACAATGCATTGGCTCCTAGTATTCCACCAAACGCTGATTAGGGTATCATCGTTGAAGGGTTTTTGCATATGTGGTTTATTATGCATTGTTTCGTTATCTGGGAGGGACGCCATCCAATCAATTGGAAGGCAGGAAGAGCAGAACTGAAAGAAATAACCAAGAAGTAGTAATGCAATTTATTAAAACCAATCTAATACTGCCCATTATTCCAGTGTAAATTCCAGAGGGCGTGTTGACCACCCACCTTCCAGGAGTGACCATCTGGCCTCTATGGTAACGATTGCCCTGTTCTTCATGGTAACGCTGTTGCTCTTTTCTAAATACAGTGGGATAACCTTCCCTGCCTTTTCAGCAATTACTTTCCTGAATGTTTCTTGTCTATCTTTACCCAAAAAGGACAGTTTAGCTATCGCTAAAGAGGTATCCTCTTTTCCTAAGACTCCCAGCCCTGACCAACTCCTTAATTGCTTTCCCACTGCAAGCCCAACCCTTTTGAAGCACACCCATCAGAGCTCCGGGCCACCGCCGCAGATCAGCAGTCTCCTGTTCTAGCTGCTACTTTCTAGGGCTGTTACCCAGTCTCACTAACCATTTCCCCCAGTTTGGCCCCCAGCAGTACAAAGAGAAGATCTGTTCCTCTTGTGAAGAAACCAACAATCAAGTTTCTGTGGTCCAGATCCACCGCTTGCATCAGCTACAGGCGGTCTCTCCACATGGGCTTCTGACCTTCTGCTATAAGTTAACCATTGCATGGGATATGTGCAGCCCTGGTAGGCTATAGGTAGTGCTAGGACTCCGCCTCAGCCCTTGAGCTGACAATGAGGGACACTGAGGCAGGCAGAAAGCCATAAAGACGAAAGTAGCAAAGGATCGTCTGACTACTGAATACATAAATGAATGAGGCATAAAAGCTAAGTAGAGATGGGTCACAGGAACAAGGGCCTCAGCCTATGGGAGGCAAGATTACCGCCCTACCAGTGCCTCAAGAGAGGAGGTGAGGCGTCAGGGACTGGCCAGGGCCGGGGGCGGAGCCTGAGCTAGAAGGCAGGGCCGAGTCCTGGGCGGGGCTAGACCCAGATGCTAGACTAGGCGGCTGCTGGCTACAGTAGAAGAGCTGCCACGGGTGAAAGGGTCAGGGCTGCCACGCGGAACTTCGCGGGTTCCTGCGCCAGCTCCAGCAACATTCACTGCCCGCCGCCATGCCCTCTTACACGGTCACCGTGGCCACCGGCAGCCAGTGGTTCGCGGGCACCGACGACTACATCTACCTCAGCCTCGTTGGCTCTGCCGGCTGCAGCGAGAAGCACTTGCTAGACAAGGCTTTCTATAACGACTTCGAGCGTGGGGCGGTGAGGATGCGCGCTTGGGACTGGAGGGCTGGCGGCAAAGAGCGGGCGGTGGGCCAGGGTCGACAGGCGCCTGAGGACCGTCTGTCCCAGCGCCTGAGACCCAACTGTGAGGGCATTGGGATCCTGACTCAGCAGCGCCAGAGTCGGTGCCTGTCAGGGCAAGTAGGATTCGGGTAGTGGAACACCCTGGGCTTCCTGGTGATCACGACCTCTTAAGGGACAAATGACTTCCAGTGTGGGGTCTGCATAGGACTGGCTTCTTCATTGGGGGAAGGCACAAAGTTGCACAAATAAGACCCAGAATTTGTGAGAGCGCTCTTCACTCGGGAGTTGTGAGGACCCAGGACCCCTGTTTTACTGCAAAGTACAGAAAGCCCTGTTAGACAGGCATCCAGAGCCCTGAGTTCCCCTTGGGCATGATCATTTTTCTATCCCTACTGTGCCTCTCAGTTTACCAAGCTGAGCATAGGTTAGGTCCAACCTTATCCGTCAGTCATTGATGAGTCCCATTTGGTAGCTGAGAATGATTCTAAGAGCTGTCCCCACCCTTAGGCACCTAGGTACCTGTAGGTGTGTAGTTCCCTGCACCCAGCCCCCGTGTCATTTCAAGGAAGCCCTGGCAGAGCAACCTTTGGGAAGCCCGTCAGTCAGGTGCATCCTCCCTGAGTATTAACCTCTGGAGGAAAAAAATGGAAGAAAATTTTCCTTTCTTTCCTCCTAATACAGACACTGGAATCTGGTAGCTGCCGAGGCAAGGTAGCCAGAGTCTATTGGATCTGCAGCCCCACTCAGGCACTGTGGGAGGCCATTCAGCTTGGGTGCTACTGGTGTGCCAATTCTAGCCCCATGGCTTTCTCTGAATTCACACAGGTCATGGTTTTCAGCACCCCACTAAGTGCCAAATACATAAAGCGTGATCAGTACGTGACTCTGCAATAGACAGACACACTTGAGGGACTCAGGATGTGTCTTCTTCCTTCTACCACATCCAGATTCTAAAATGAACCCCAAAAGTTTAGATTTTACCAAATTGCCTTATCATGTGTTCTACTGTTGAGTCGCCCACATGAAATTGCTTAGAATTAACTATCTGTGAGAAACACAACTGACAGTTTCATATGCTTCCACTGAATACTTCCTGGATGAAAGTTCACTTCACATCTGTTCAGGCTAAACTAAGGAAATAATAGTTAACCCCTTTTCTGGATTCCAAACGCTAAGTATGCTTGATTCCTATCCTGGGACCTGGTACTTAGCCACATTTAACAAGCTGCTAACCAGGCTTGAACTCTCTTCAAGTGAAGTTGGTTGCTGAGCCTCAGAATGGCATCTCCTGTTTGGTTTCTCCAGTCTGGGAGCTGGCCCCAGGAACTGTACCACAGAAGGCTAAATGTGGCATTCAATTGGGGTGCTGACACCCTATGCAACCTCCAAAGCACTTTTGTTTATTTTCACTGTTTAGGGGTTCTCCCAGGATCTAGGGGGAAAGAGAGGGGACAGACTGCTTCATCTTTATACATGGACTCAGGGTGGGTGGCTCCTTCTCCCCAAACCTAGAGACACACAGGCTATATCAGTGTGCTCAGGCCATGTAGCAAAGGGCACCTCATGTGTCATTACCCTGAAGAGGAGAATGGCAGTGTGGCCATCACAGATGACTGGAAAGGAAGTGAGGGACCTGTTCTGTTCATCATTTACCTCTTTCTGTTCTGTCTTCCAACCTGAAAAGCCATTCAAGTGGCCTTGAAATTAAGCACCTCGGCAAGAACCCCAGAGGCAAATTTCAAGAGAGATTTGCACGCATATTTCCATTTGGTAGGAGGGAACCACAGGTCTAGTGAAATCTCTGTCCTATAGCTGAATGCAAAAAGAGCCTTAAAAAAACACACACACACACAAAGAAAGAAAAGAAAACAGCTTTTGAGAAAGTTCCTGTTGATGCAAAGGTTACTACATACTTTGTCTTGCACAGCCCAGAGCAACTTCCTCATTCTGCGGCCAGTATATCTGTAAAGTCCAGATGTCCCTTTTGGGTAAAGGTAGAAAAGAAACCTTGAGGGAAATGTTTGCTGAGAAGATAAGACTATCCCACTGTGCTTAGGAAAATGCCACAGTGTTACGTACCATGAATAGCAGGGGAACCAGCCACCAAGAAGGCCAGCTGGTCACTCCCAGCACCCCTTCCTAACGTACAACTGAATAGTGGACAGTACTAATCTGTTTTAGTAAATTACACTGTTGCCCATCCCCCACTAGTGCCATAAGAGTTCTGCCAGGAACTCAGGTCAGGAGTCCTTCGGATTCTCCTGGGTGTCAGGCACCTGGTTCCCTGATGTCTGCTGAGGAGAGTCCAGATGGGCCGTGGAGTGACCTTGCTCCATAAGCTAGTCCTACGTGGGACAGCTTTCCTTGCTCCATAAACTAGTCCTGCGTGGGACAGCCCTAACACATCTTGCAATTTTGAGGACGCCTTAGTTGGCTACTTTCCCTGATCCACAGTACTCTGGAAAAGCTCAGGGTATTGCACTGTTGACTATATGGCTCTTGAATATATTCATTACACATAAACTCATCTTATAGACAATATGCTTCTACATATCCCTAACATAACAAATATTCTTGTATTTGTACAGAGTAAACTCTACAGCACCTCTTTATGAGGAAGGACATAGTAGAGGGGAACAAGTATTTCCTTCTGTATTAACCTTCATGTGCCCCTCCTCCCGCGCTGTCCATCTCCCTTACCTCCCACCCTTCACCCCCTCTTCTTCCTCCCTTTACTCCCACAATGGCCACATTTTGACCCCCTACTTGGCCTCCAACTCTCCTTCCTTTTCTACTCTAATGTGTTTTTCCCTCTCTATCTTTTGTCCCCTACTACCTGCCCACTTCTGTCCCCTCTCATTCCCACAGTTCAGCTCTATTTCTCCCACTTCTGCCATCACATCCTCTTTACTCAAACTCTCTCATTCTCTGCAGCTTTTGGTCTTCTCATCTGTTCCCTTCTGCCTCTCATTCCCTCTAGCCTAGTCTCTCTTTTCTTCCCCAGCTCCCCCGCCCCTTTCTCTGTCCCTCCTCTCACCAGTTTCTCATTAGACTCCATCCAAGATGGACAGCCCAGTTGGTCATGCCCTCGCTCTGGGAGAGACCCATCTTCTCTCTGACCCATCCACGGAATGGTTACACATAAAGGGAGGTGAACAGTGCCCAGGGAATAACACGCAAAGCTGTCCTCTAGCAGAGATGGAGGAATGAATGAAAGAGCAACTGTCTACAAATGCTTGTAGAAAGCTCAAACAGATGTTGATCAGTGAACGCTGTGCTGGGATGTTCATGTACCAAATAATAATGTTTACATCAACAACAGGCCATATATATGATGGTGTCATTATAAATTTATAATGGAGCTGAAGTATCCTGTTGCCTGGTACATGCACTATGTTTAAACACAGAAATACTTATAATTATATTATAATTGCTTATGTATTCAGTACGGTAATGTTTTACACACACACACACACACACACACACACACACACACACACACACACACACATAAACTTAAGAGAATTGGCTTACCATGTAGCCTGGGCTTATAGCATGATATATAGGTACATTCATGTAAATATATACTATGACAAAATTGCCTCACAGCGCATTTACCAGAACATATCCCTGTCGCTGATGTATGACTGCATTTGGAAACTTTAAAATCAAATATACAACAGAATTTAAAAACAGCGAGTGAACGCAGGCTTCTGGCCCCTCCTGGCGGGCTAGTGAAGTGCTGGCACCTCTGTCTGCAGCTGGGCTCTAGCCTTTCTCCTCTGTGTGAATTGCCTAGATTGAGACCATTGTCCTCCCAGCTCCCCATGTCTGAAACCTCCTGCCCACTCCTCCCCACTCTCTGCGCACCACTGCTTGCCGTCTCTGAGCCTCGATACACCTGTAAAATGGAGTGACTGTACACACACACACACACACACACACACACACACACCTGCACAGCACTCACCGAGCCCCCAGGCCAAGCACTCTTGTTCTAGCTATACTCTACAATTCTAGACCCGCAAACAGCATATTTCTCTCTTAAGAGTTTCTGGGTTCCAACTGAACCACTCAGCTCTTGTTTATCTCCTGTCACATCTAGGCCTGAAGCCAAGTCAGCGAAGTTGCTGGGCTGAGCAGAGATAAGCCGGACTACAGGGCTGACCACCATCTCCTATGGGAGATCCTACTGGAAAGCAGATTAAGTCCCTATAAAACAGCCCAGTGACGTCGTCCCAGTGCATTCCTGAGGTCCTTAGCCAGGCAGAGTTGAGGGTCTGTAAGGTCCTATTTCCTGTGACTGTACTATAGGATGCTGAAGGGTCGGCCTCTCTTCCCTCAGAAATGTTACTCAGTATCTTATTGTTGTTGTTGTTTTTCTTTTTTTTATTAATTTGTTTTTATTTTAATTTGTTCACTTTACATCCCAATTGTAGCTCCCTCCCTGATCTTCTTCCAGTCCCATCCTCTTTCCCTTTCCCCCTCCCTCCACCCTCCCCTAGTTCTCAGAAAGGGGGGGAGCCTTCCTTCCTTACCATCTGACCCCAGCCTATCAAGTCTCATCTGGACTGCCTGCATCCTCTTCCTCTGTGGTGTGACAAGGCCACCACACAAGGGGGAAGTCAACAAGTGGGCAAGAGAGTCCAAGTCAGAGGCAGCCCCTGCTCCCCATGCTATGGGACCCACATGGAGACTGTGCTGCCTACTGACTACATCTGAGCAGGGGATCTAGGTCCTCTCCGTGCATGGTCCTTGGTTGGTACATCAGTCTCTGGAGGCCCCCACGGGCCCAGATTTGTTGACTCTGTTGGTCTCCTTGTGGAGCTCCTGTCCGCTCCAGGTCCTTCTAGCCTCAAACTCTTCCATAAGACTCCCTGCCCTCTGCCCTAAAGTTTGGCTGTGAGTCTCAGCATCTGCTTTGATGCCCTGCTGGGTGGAGTCTTTCAGAGGACATCTATGGTAGGCTCCCTTCCTGTTCCTTCTCTTTAACTGCTTCCGGTGTCTGTTCTAGTTGCCCTTCTGAATGAGAATTGAGCATCCTCCCTAGGGTCCTCCTTGGTATTTAGCTTCTCCTCCTCCTCCTCCTCCTTCTTCGTTTTTGTTGTTGTTGTTTTGTTTTTGTTTTTGTTTTTTTGAGCCAGGTTTCTCTGTGTAGCCTTGACTGTCCCGGACTCGCTTTGCAGACCAGGCTGGCCTTGAACTCACAGCGATCCACTTGCCTCTGCCTCCTGAGTGCTGGGATTAAAGGCGTGCACCACCATGCCTGGCTGTTGCTTAGCTTCTTTAGGTCTGTGGACTGTAGTATGGTTTTCCTGAGTTATATGGCTAATATCTACTTATAAGTGAGCATGTACCGTATGTGTCGTTCTGAGTCTGGGTTACCTCACTCAGGATGATCTTTTCTAGTTCCATCCCTTTACATGCAAATTTCATGATTTCTTGTGTCATGGCTGTCCTAGAACTCGCTCTGTACACCAGGCTGGCCTCCAACTCATAGAGACTTGCCTGTCTCTGCCTCCCAAATGCTGGGATTATAGGCGTGTGCCACCACCACGCAGTATCTTCTTTTGGGTCACCACTTGTAGCTGCTTAGATAGTCTCAAAATGCATAGCTTTCTCCTCAGTTCTTTCTTATTACTTTAGAATGGACACCCTCTCTTCATTCACCCCAATCTTCCTGATGTCATCTCTTCCCACCCTCAAGAACATCCTCTCCAGCCTCTCAATGCCACAGGAAAGCCACTTCCTCAAGAGCAGCTGGCCTAGGGCTGGGTCCAGGCGTTCTTGGCGGCTGCCCTTTAGTCCTGACCACAAGCCGACTTCCCTCTCCTCTGCATGCACTGCCAGCCCCTCCCACTGCCCCTCATCCTTACAAGAGTTCCCCATGCCCTCCAGTTTGGAGCCCAGGTCTTGAGCATATAGGTTCGGCTTCTTCTTCCTCTCACTCCACAGGCACTGGAGCTATGAATGCACTGCAGCATTCATATGGTTTGGCTCAGGCTGCTCACTGAGACTGCAGGGTTCTTTGCCCTGTGAGCTCTTTGGGAGCCTGAGAATGTAGACCAGGTAGTTCTGACATACACAGCCAGTGGGCTATGCCCTTGGAGAAAGCAGGGCTACTCAGGTATTCTGCCATTCTGATTTCTCAACAATCCTACAAGCTAGTTGCTTTCTCTGCTTGAAAGACGGAGAAACACAAGCTGGGGAGATACTCGGGTACTCAAGAGTTCACCTTGTAAGCACAAGGACTTGAGTTAGATCCTTGGGCTCCATATTTTTGAAAACCCAGTCCTGGGGTCACACTGTAATCCTAGCTCTAAGGAAAGGGGGACAAAGGGGTCTCTGAGGGTTTCTGGCCAGCTAGCCAAGCCTGCTTAGTCAGTTCTAGGCCAGTAAGAGACACTGACTTAGGGTCAGCGTGGCAGTGCCTCTGGAATGACATCCAAGGTTGCCTGCTGTCCTGCAGGAGGGGAAAAAAGGAAGAGGAGGTATAAGAGGAGGGAGAGAACAGAGAAGAAGGGAAGAGGAAGAGGAGGATGAGCAGGAGGAGGAAGAGAAGAGGGGGAAAGGAGGGAAAGAATGAGTAGGAAGAGAAGGAGGAAAAGGGGAAGACATGGGGAAGAAGAAAGGGGGCAGAAGATGAGGCAAAGAGGGTAAAAAAAAGAAAAAAGAGTAGGAAGAAGAGTAATATGATGAGGAAGAAAAGGGGAAGATGATTAAAGAGGAGAGAGAGAGGAGGAGAACATGAAGAAGGAAGAGGAGGAGGAGGAAGAAGAAGAACACGAAGAAGGAGGATGAGGAAGAAGAAGAGGAGGAGGAGGAAATAAAGCAAATTGATGAGGCCATATGGCCAGCAAGTTTGCACCTACAGTGTGAACTCCTCAGTTAGACTTGGAGTCTCCATCTTGGTCCACAGGAGTGTTGTGGCCTCTGCACATACATACAAGTTAGGAATTATCAGGAGAGTGAGCTTTGCCAGTGCCCAGTCCCAAACCATCCTATCCCCATTATGTTCCTCTACCCCAGGACACTTGAGTCAACCCCATCAGAACCTCTTCTGACCCACTGAAGGTCTCAGTGTAGAGACTTCCTTTCGTCCCCCATCTCTGTAAGTCATGTGTCTTCCCTAGTTTCTTAGATGCATCATGAGGCTTGCCGGCTTCATCCCACCTTGTAGTGTAGATAGTGTCCCTGCCTGAGGTTCTTCAGGCCCTGAGGTCATTATTCTCTGTGTGAGCATGATAGGTCACATAGGATGTGACCCTGCTCTCCAGGGTCTTAGAGCATCTTGGGGTCATCCCAACAGGATTTGCCTCTGACCCACGAGAAAGACACTCTGGTACTTGTCAGGCTTTCTGAAAGGACCTGAGATGAGTCAGGCCAGCATAGGAGCCTGGTTCTTCCATCCTCACAAACTGTTCCCGGGGGACCAGCGCCTCTGGTCTTGTCCAAGACTACCACATAAAAACTTCCCAGTTTATTCAGAGCTAAGAGGTTTGTGAAAACATCCAACTTCTCACTCCTTGCAGGCAGTATTCCAGTAGTCCTAGCAGCAGGGAGAACGAGGGACAGAAATAGGGGTCAATGGGATCTCATTATTGTAGGTTTAATTTTCTTAGCCAATATATTTTATTAACAAGCTAGTAACTGAGCATACGTTACTTATAACCCGACTAACTAAAACAATAGGAAGAGAGAATTAAGGAACACAATAACAAAACCGTAAGGATATCAGTTCCGAGGAATGATTTTCCTGGCATAATCAGCAGGATTTCTTTTGTTGGAACTTGGAGTAACCAGAACCCAGAACCTCAGCAGGAGCCGGAGCCTCGAAGCCTTTTCTCAAGCAGTTCTCTCTAGGAGCAATGAACAGCCAAAACTATCTGAACTCTGCAAAAAGCCCCGCCTCCAGTCCTGAGCTCATTTATATATCTCCTCCCAGAGTCTGGTCACTGGATCTTTTCAGCTGGCAACAATCAAGCTCCCGCACAAGGTGGTTGGTCTTCTAGGGAATTAACCTCACCTGTTCTCTCACAAGACCGTTCCAATCCCACCCTTGGGATCCTAAAAAACAGATTTATCTTTCCTTCACATTATCACTTGTAGGACTCTGGGGTCTTCTGTTAATGGAAAATCAGGAAGTTTGCCTTGAAGGTGTCTTGCAAGGCATCAAGTCCAGGCTCCCAAACCTGGTAGTCATTAAAGCATTTCCTCTTGCCTTCCATTAATCAACAAAGATACCAGCCACCCAGAGGCCATGGATATGGCAGGCACATCCATCTATAGGCTGGAGGCAGGAGCCAGGCAAGCCCTGGGCATCCAAGAGCACAGTCTCTAGGGCCAGGCGGAAGCACTGTCCACTGTCCTGGTGGCACCTTCTAGCAGCATGGTGGCCTCAGCTTACAAGTGCCACAGATGCATGGAGATGCTAATTGTTTTCAGCATACGAGGCTGTGATCTGTCCCGGGAGGACTTGAATCCACGAGACCTACTTTACTCACTTTATTGGCACCCTGAGACCTAGAGAGAGATGAAGGGGCTGTACCTAGGAGGCACTGCACGGGATTCCAGATCTGTGGATTAACATCTGAAGTGGGACCTACTGAGCCTCAGAGTCTTCTCTGTGAAGTCTGTCATAGCTCCCCTACCTCTCAAGACTTCGTAGGAGGCGTAGTTGTTGTCTGCAGGCCCTTGGTACATTATAAAGGATTGTTCCATGGAAGGGCCAGCCTACACCCCTCCAGAACATAGGGGCAATTAAAGAGGACCCTCACCAAGTCTGGCTTTGCAGGAATTTGCAGGAGCCTAGGTACCTTTTTCTCTTACAGCCTGCATCATATATAAGCTGAAGACATTCCCTGGGTCACTAGAGCCCATCGATATAGAGTCAGGGTCCAGGTTCCTCCAGGGGCAAGGCTACTTAAATTAACTAAGAGATTCCTTAAGAATCTTGGCTAAAGATGTATTAATTGACACTTCATATGAATAAGTGGTGTATGTGAATGTAATGGAACATTGTTCAGTCTCACACATGTATATATAAGCACGTGCGCGTGCGCGCGCGCGCGCGCACACACACACACACACACACACACACACATACACACGCGCACACACACACACACACACACATATACACAGCCCCGCCCCAATTTGGTCATTTTTGGCAACATAAGTGAGCCATCCCGTTAACTGGGATAGGTCAGACACGGAAAGTCAAACATTTTATTTCTATGTGGGAACTGAAACGCTGATCACATAGAAGTAGAGGCAAGAATGACAGTCAGTAATGTCCAGGAAGGAGTTAAGGGGGTGGCTGGGGGAACAAGCACCAAAATGAAGTCAGGTAGGAGACACGTGTTCTAGCTTTTCACGGCACAGTACAGTGATGATAGCTCATAATCACTTATTGTATATTTCAAAATAGTCCGAAGGAAAAAAAATTTAATGTTTCTAGGATGAGTAAGTGTTTGAGGTGTCAGAAATGTTAATTACTCTGGTTTGCCGATGCTTCTTCTATGCTTGTACTGAGATGTCGTACTGAACTCCATAAACTTACAGTTATTGTCAGCTCTAAAGATTAACTACATAAAAAATAAAACTACCTCATCCCATTTCAGATAAGGCAAACCTAGAGGATAATTGGCATAAGCCCAAAGTAATAGGAGAAAAGAATTCAAATCTGCCTAGCCCGTCAATGCACGTTACTCAAGATGAAATGAAGACCCACAAGGGCAGAGAGAGCCCAGGGTTTATACACTGAATTGTATGGAAAACGTGACAAAGAAGGAGTGGGGCTAGGGCAGTTAGGTGGAGTGACCACGGACATTGGAGAGGGCTAATTATACACATTTCCATTTTCCTTCCAAGGAAGGCCTTCTTTGTGAGAAGGCAAAGGGTAGAATGATCTTGAACTGCCATTGTTATCTCACCCAACTCAAATATTTCCGACGCTAGAGCACACAATTAGGGAAGAATGTTCTCAGCGGCTTCAGAACCCAGGTCTGGGAGGCAGCTGTTGACTCTCTTCTCCTCCCGCCCAGGTGGACTCATACGATGTGACGGTGGATGAAGAACTGGGCGAGATCCAGCTAGTCAAAATCGAGAAGCGCAAATACTGGCTCCACGATGACTGGTACCTAAAGTACATCACACTGAAGACGCCCCACGGGGACTACATCGAGTTCCCATGCTACCGCTGGATCACAGGCGAGGGCGAGATTGTCCTGAGGGATGGACGCGGTAAGCTGCTTGGACCCCTGCCGCTCCTAGGCTTCCGGGGGAGCCAGAAAGTTTCTCCTTCTCGGATAGCCGCCTTTCTGGGTGCGTGAATGCCGTCTTGGGTGGAGCACACCTTTTTATCCCATGCCCTAATGGGAGGCATGATCTTCCTGGATAGTAACAAGCTCGAGAGTGGAGCTAATGGCCCAAGGACTCCCACCAACCATGGCTTTCCCTCTGCACACTGTCCTGAACTGGTCAGGAGATGATGTAATCTCCTCTTAACGAAAGAGTCCTGCAAATGGGGAACTCTGCAGGTTAGCACAGGGCCCAGTAATGCAAATTCTCTGGCTGTCCTTAGTAAGATGGGGGGCGGGGGAGGCAGGAGTTCAGGGCCACAGGACACTTCCTGAAGGCCTGGAGACTAGAAGGTTAGACTAAGACTGCCACTGGAATGCCAGATATAAGGGCCAGAGACAAGCTGGAGTTCACAAGTCACTTGTTTTATTGCTTTGCTGTGAAACAAAGACTCGGGTTCACTACACAGCTTGGGCTGGCCTTGAACTTTCAATTCTGCTGTTTTAGCTTCTAAAGCCCTTGGATATGCAGGGCCCACTTTGGTACTTCTGTAAGAGGCCATTCTTTTCCAGGGTCCCTCCAGCTGGCTAACAACAAAGAACCAGAGAAGGAAGCAGGTGTCAAAGGTCAGCTAAGGCTGCCTGTGCTCTCCCCCATTGAATGATTATTAATAATTAATATTGACTCTTAGAATTGGTAAGGCAGCAGTTATTCCTTAGTCTGCTATTATATAAATAAGAGACATGGAAACCTGTTAGATTTTTTAATAAGCCTTAATGCACTGGGGCTGGACAGATATTAACCCTCTATGCTATCTTCTCTGCTTTCCAGCCAAAACCCCCCATAAATTCTTGCTCATGTTTTCCACTGAAGCTGCTTCTGCTTCCTCAGGCCAGTCCTCAGAGCAAGCTGCTCTCCGCCAAGTGCTTCTAGCTCATGCTAATCCATGGTGACCTGCTGTCCCTTCTCCCCCCCTTCCTCTCTCCTCATGGTCCTTCTGCCTAACCAGGCTGTCAGCAACTTTGTTGGTGTACTTTTAAAATGTATTTTTATTTGGGGTTCCTTAAATCTCTTTCTCTCTACCCCACCCCAATCCCTTCCATCATCGCAACACCAGGCAGGGGAGAAAGGTGGTTAGTGGGGAGAGGGGGCATAGTTTTCCTTAGCTGCTTCCTGTTGGTTAGGGTCATTGAGTTCCTTGGGACGAGTCCAACCTTCATTTCAGGATATCCTCCTTCTTGTTGTCACACTGCAGCAACAGCAACCAAGAGCAGCAGAGGGGGAGCACCAGCAGCCTCCTTCCTTCTCCAAGCCCCACAGACAAAAGACCATGGCCCCGCACAGGGTAGTTCACAGCTGACAAAGATCATGTGCCCTCTCAGAAGGCCGCTATCAGCTGTGGACAAAGCGGAGCAGTCCCCATATCCCACACCTGGGATTAAAACGAAAACATGCTTACATACAACCCAAAGCTGCCACAACACAACTTTATTAGCCAATCAAGAATAACTGGAGGTGAAGTTACATAGCATCCCTTGGTGTATGTAAAAACAAGCAAATGCTCCTCTGATGTGTTGCCAGATCTTAGCAGCCAGCAATTAGCATTAGAATACATAGCACCAGACCAACCCCCAACACCCCTCTCTGAGCGACACCTCTTGCAAAGCAGCTGCTCCTATGCATGGGTCAAACTCCAGCATTGGCAAGCTTCTCTCTTCTACTCATGGTCCTTGAGTTTGCTTTCTGTCTCAATCTGGAATCATAAGTCTATACATGCAGACAGCCTTGAGGATGCCTGCAGCTTCTCAAGGCAGCAATGAGCACGGCCCGGACACAGACCCCCTGCTGTGCCTAGTGCTTCACAGTTGGGAGATGTAGACAAGATGAGGCTAATCATTAAACCGCCTCCCTTTTTGGTAGAAAACTGAGACCAAAAAAAAAAAGAAATTCTCCGACCATCAGATCACATCCCATTGTCCTTGATGTGGAACTTGACTTAAGCCAAATTCTAGGAATATTTCTGAATTAGGTACTTGGGTTTAGAAGGGTTTTTACTTTAATCACCGCTGCCCCAAACTCAGCAGGAAAGACACAAGTGCATACACACACACACACACACACACACACACACACACACACACACACACACTCACACCATTCAAGTCATCTTGTGGCTCAAACCAAAAATGGCTGCTTTTCTTAATCTAGTGTTTGGAAGACGTTAGACTCTTCTATCTGTCCCACCCAAGCTCTCAGTGGAAATGAAGCTTCTTCCAGTCAAGGTGCCTAAGGAATATTCTGGGCATCTAAGGCATTTAGCAAAGAATGCCAAATGTTCACAGTAGTGCCTAGCATAGCTGGTGACGATAGGCATTGTCACCTCAAGCTCAGACCCACTATAGGGGTAACCCATAATAACCATGATTCTCATTGGTTGGACACATAAGGGGGACCAACACTGTAAAATGCTTTGGAGTGCTGTCATACTAACATCCCCCTAAGATCTTGAGAAATGGGCGTTATAATCTACATTTTATTACTCTGGGACACCTGACTTTAAACCACAGAGCCTAAGTCCACGCCTGCTTGTATACCTTCTGCACCCATGGCCTAGGTGCCCACATTTGTCTCCTGTGTAGACAGCACAAGGGACTGGACAGTGTCCTGCGTGTTGGGACTTAAGTTTTGCACATCTCTGTGAAGCATCCAAATGGACTTAGACGCATAAGAGCCATGAGTCCTGCTGTTTACTCTGGCAGCATCAAAGTCAGCTACTATGTCATCTCAGTATAATGGCTAAAGGACCACTCGGAAGTCATTTAAAAATATCTACCAAAGCCTGGCATGAGGTACATGCCTATAATCCCAGCACTTGGACGTCAGAAGTTAGAAGATGAGGAGTTTAAGGCCAGCTTTGTATAAATAGAAAGTTCTAGGCCACCCTGAGTTACATGAGACCTTGTCTCAAAAATAAATAAAACGAACAAACATATGTAGCAAACACAACAAAATACCTACTAGCTTGTATAGGTAAACATGTCTGTTCTAGGGGCCCAAGGCTCCTGCATAAGCAGCATGCTGAGGACTTAGTGGAAGATGTCTGGGGAAAGCCTCACCACTAGACATTGTTTGGACATTGCTGCTTTTCCTCAGGCTACTCTCATACTTGTCCTTCCTTCACAGCAAAACTGGCCCGAGATGACCAAATTCACATTCTTAAGCAGCACCGGCGTAAAGAACTGGAAACAAGGCAGAAGCAGTATCGGTGAGTTGTGGCATGGACCACATGGTCATGCACAGTACCTCCTGTACCACATGGCCATGCACAGTACCTCCTGTACCACATGGCCATGCACAGTACCTCCTGTACCACATGGCCATGCACAGTACCTCCTGTATCATGTCCATGGTATGAGATTATCATGACAATCATCTCACATCCATCTTCAGGCAGCAAAAGTAAAGGGAGTCAAGGAGAAAGCTTGAAAACAGCTGTATCACACTTGGGGAAAATGGGTCCACGAGAGTGAGTCACCAGGACACTTTCCCATTATTGCGTGGACTGCCTTAACTATTTATTTTTTCATATAATATTATAGTTATAACAGTGATACATAAATTTCTGATTGTGTCACGGTTCTTCTTGCCATAGGTAATCTATTGTATATATGTGTAATAATATAAATGTATATGTACAAAAATAAAATAAATTCTTAAAAAGTGACTTGAAAAGTCACTATATAAGTGATCAAGAAAAAAGGTCCAATTTATTCAAATTAAACATGAGGGAGAAAAACCACTACTTCCTTAAATTTAAAAGAGTCCTACACACAGCTGTATGCTAACATAAGATGAAACAGACAAATCCTAGAAAGACACAACCTATCACTGGATTAAAAATTAGATGATCCAGGGCCAGGGAGGTAAAAGCAAAAGCCATGCAAGCCTGCCCACCCAAGTATGGCCCATGGAACACACATAAAATCTGGACGTAGTGGTGTCATCTGTAATCCAAGCACTACGACAGCAAGATGGGCATGGAGGCAAGAGAATCAACCAGGTCTCAGACCAGCCAGTCTGGGATACACAGCACAGCAGTAGAAACAACTTCAAGAGGTTGCAAGGTGAGACCCAACTCCCAAAAGTTGACCTCTGACCTCCACATTCACAATATTGCAACTGTTACACATGTATGCCTACATACAGGTACACACACACACGAACACACACACACACAAACACACACACACTAATTTTTAGGAAATAGAGGATTTGAATACACCAATCACATGTAATATAATTGAATTAATAATTTTCAGGTTTTCTATAAATGAAGCTCAGGCCCAGGTAGCTTCATGAGTAAGTTCTAGCAAACATGAAGAAATTAATAGCAATCCCAAATAGACTTTCCCATAAATAGATGAGTAGGCAATATTTCACAACACATTGTATGACACCGACATTGTACAAAAACTAGGCAACAACATCATTTTTTAAAAAGCAATACAGCTGTCAGGGGGAGGGGCACATGCCTTTAATCCCAGTACTCAGGAAGCAAGGATGGGAGGATCTCTGAGTTCGAGGCCAGCCTGGTCTACAGAGTAAGTTCTACAACAGCCAGGACTACACAGAGAAATGCTGTCTGGAAAATTAAATCGGTGAAGAAAGAAAGAAAAGAAAGAAAGAAAAGAAAGAAAGAAAGAAAGAAAGAAAGAAAGAAAGAAAGAAAGAAAGAAAGAAAGACAAATATCTCTTGAGAATATAACTGCAGAGATTTTCAATAAAATATTAGCAAGCCAAGTTCATATGGTATTAACACATGAGATTTTTCCCCATGAATACAGTGTTTTTGAATATTCAAAAACTGTTAAGGGAATGGAGAGACGGCTCAGAGGTTAAGAGCACCATCTGCTCTTCCAAAAGTCCCAAGTTCAATTCCCAGCAACCACATGGTGGCTCACAACCATCTGTAATAAAATCTAGTTCCTTCTTGTGCAGACAGGCACACATTCGGGCAGACTATTATATAAACAATAAATAAATCTTTTAAAAACTGTGTTAATCTAATATATGTCAATAAAGAGAAAAAGCTCCTGCAATCATTTTGAGAGAGAGAGAGAGAGAGAGAGAGGAATTTGAGAAAAGTCAGCATCCTTTCACAATGAAACATACAAAATATTGGAATTGAAGAGAACTTCTTCAACTCAATAAAGAACATCTATAGAAAACTCCCAGGACAAACTGCTTTCCCGTAACATCTAGGAACATGATAGGATGTCCACTTTTGCTACTTCTATTCAGCATTTCAGTGAAAGGTTTATTTGGTCAGTTAGGGGAAAAAAGGTTTGCATAATAGCCAAAATGTGGTTATTTTATGAAAGAATTAATGAACTGGCAAGATTATAATTACAGACTGAATTAAAAATTCTAGCCAGGCATGGTGGCACACGCCTTTAATCTCAGTACTCAGGAGGCAGAGGCAGGTGGATCACTGTGAGTTTGAGGCCAGCCTTGTCTACAAAGTGAGTCCAGGATAGCTAAGGCTACACAGAAAAACCCTGTCTCAAAAAAAATTCTATCCACTATAGCAAAGAAGTAAAAAAAAAAAAAAAAAAAAAAAAAAAAAAATCTTACAATAACTCCAAAATCAATGCAATATTGATTAAGAAATTTAACAAAAACAGTCTAAGACTAACAAAGCAAAACTATAAAACATTGTTGAAAATAATTAAAGAAAACCCAAGTAAGTCAAGTGCCGATCTCCCCAAAATGATGTAGATATTCAATACTCACTGTGAAAATCCCAGCTAGTATTTTTTTAAAACAAAATTAACGAGATGTTTCTAAAATCCATATGAAAGTACAAGGTATCCAAAATCACCAGATCAATCATGAGAAAAAGAAAATTAAGTTAGAGAATCTACATTTTCCAACATCCAGATTTCTACACAATCGTAATATTCAACGAATACAGATGTGTCATGAGGACAGGTGTACACAGCAATGAAACCGAATTTCAAGTGCAGAAACAATCCCTTATACTATGCTCAATTAATTTTTGGTAGAGGCAGCAAGACAAGTTTGTGGGTAAAGAATAGCCTTTTTAAAAAAGATTTATTTATTATGTATGTAGTGCTCTGTGTGCATGTACACCAGCACATCAGAAAAGGGCATTAGGTCACGTTATAGATGGTTATGAGCCACCATGTGGTTGCTTGGAATTGAACTCAGGACCTCCAAGCCCTTTCTCCAGCCCCAAGAATAGCTTTTTTAATAAATGCTGCTAAGAAACCCAGATTGCCAAAGTGCAAATAAAGGATGGTTGATCCATCCTTACCTAACAACAAATTGATGACCTACATGGTGGCATTAAAACCATACAATCCTATGAAAACACAGGAGTAAACATGGCAAAGGGTTCTTAAACAGGACACCACATGTGTACATAGCTAGAGAAAATTAGATGATTTGGCTCCGCCAAAGTTTAAAGCTTTTATGTTTTGAAGGACATCTTGAAGAAGAAGAAGAAATGCAAGACTGTTGACAAAGTATTTGCCTTATGAACATGGGGAACTGACTCCAACCCTCTGAATCCACACTTTTTAAAAACTGTAGGAACTAGAGAGAGACCATTCAGTGATGCTTGCCACACAAGCATCCCACACAAACATGCCACACAAGCATCCTATACAAGCAGCTCACACACATAAGCATCTCACACAAGCATCCCGCACAAATATGCCACACAAGCATTCCTCACACACAAGCATCTCTCACACACAAGCATCCCACACAAGCATCTCATACAAACATCCCACACAAGCATCTCACACACACAAGCATCCTACACAAGCATCCCACACAAGCATGAAGACCTCAGTTCGGATCCTTAGCATCCATGTAAAAGCCCAGAGCTGCAACGCGTGTCTATAACCCCAGCACTGTTGGGGCAGAGACAAGTGGAACACCAGAGCCAGTCTAGCTAAATCAGTGAGGCCAAGTTCAGTGAGGAGAGCCAGTCTCAAGAAAAAAGGTGAAGAGTGACCCAAGACACTCAACATCAACCTTGTCTTCTACGTTCACACAGACATACACACACAAGCGTACACACACAATGCATGCACTCACTCACACAAACCACCATACATATGCATGCACCCCCTACCCCCACACACGCACACACACAAGCACATCCACATGCACATGTGGGCACATATGCACAGGTCAGGCATAGTAGCATATATGTATAATCCTAGTGCTGAGGATGAAGAGACAAGTAGATCCTGGGGCTCTCTAGCCAGCCAGCCTAGCCTACTTAGTTAGCTCCTACCTACTGAAAGACTGTATCTCAAAAACAAGGTGGATGGCTCCTGAAGAATGACAGCTGAATTGTCCTCTGGCCTCCACGTGAATGGGCACACATGTGCACACAAATATATCTACACACAAAGAACCCACAGAATGAGAAAGAATATTTGCAAATCATTTATTTGACTATTTATTTGACTGTTATTTAAGTACGAGGTGCAGGCAAGCAGCTTCCAAAACTAAGGGATGACAGAGACAGTTGCTGTCTGGTCAGTCACCCATTCTCTCTCTGTGACGTTGGAGCATCATCCTCAGCCTTCTGGCCCGGTATATCTGGCAGACATAATTGTGAAGCAAGAAGTATGAAGGACTTGTTTTCCTATCGAGGCAGAGCTTCGGCAGTCAACTCAGCCTGCGTCCAAGTCTTGTCCATTTTGGACAGCATATTGTCTTGCTTGTAGAGAGAGCTGGGGCATTTTTGCCCCGTGGCTAACTCACCATTAATAAAGCTATCTCCAAAAGGAGGTTTTATGATGTTCATCTCTGATGGGATTGAAGACTAGATAGTTATAGTTTCAGTTAGGCTTAAGTTGTTCAGGATTTGAGAAGAATAGATGGGTAAACATAGAAGGACAGGTGCTACACTAGCTGTCTGGGAAATGCGCATCAATACTACAGTGAGATGCTAAGTCGTACCCACTAGGGCAGCAGCAATCAAAAAGCCAGATTATTACAAATTATGGTGAAACTACAACCCTCACATGCTGCTGTTGAGAATGTTAAATGGTGCAACTGCTTTGAAAAATGGCTTTGTAATTCCCCAAGTTAACAGAGTAATTGCGTCATCCAGCAGCCCCACTCCTGGTTATGTGCCTACTCAAAAGGAAGACATATGTTTGGATGGCCAATGTTCACTGCCAACTTGACTGGATGTGGAATTACACAAGAGGATGAGGCACACATGTAGGTCAGTGTACAGGAGAGCTCCAGACAGAGCCAGCTAAGTGGGGAAACCTAACTTGAACATGAGTAACCCCAACCTACAGCCATAGGGTCCTAGACAGAATAGAGAACTGGGAAAAAGCAGGGAGAGCCCTGGCATGGCCCTTTCTCCATTTCATGGCCCACCATGATGTGAACGGCCCTAGTACACCTCACCCTCCCCACCATGATGGACAAGATCTCCTGAACTGAATAAAACACAGCTTTCCTCCCTGAAGTTGTGTTGAAGTCACAGTGATGAGAAAGACACCACATATGTCCACACTAAAGACCCTATACATTATTGTACTAATAACCCCAATAGTGCAAAGATGTGTACAACTTAAATGTCTATTAATGGGTGGATTGATGGATAATGTTATGTACCTGTGTAGTGTGATGTGGGTTTCAGGGATCAGACTCAGGTCATCAGGCTTGGTGATAAGCACCTTTACCCACTGAGCCGTGTTGTCTGTCCCACTATGTAGTTATTTAAAAGCCTTTGAAGTTGGCTAGTGGGGGGATTGTGTAAGAGTTTGAACCTTTGGGCTAGAGAAGCCCTATAGTGCTTCAAGCAGAGCTCAGTGGACCATAGTGGTAGAACTTCAGAAGGCTGAAGTGCCAAGAGAAGTACAAAGAGTGTAGACCTGCTTCATGAGTCTTTGATGATGAACAAGGACTCTACTAGTGACTGGGCTGGAGGCCATTTGTGTGATATTCTGGCATAGGCTCTGGCTTATTCTGTCCATGGCCTAAGAGCTTGCATGAGGCTCAACTAACAAATAATGGACTAATATGTTTGGCAGAGGAAGTTTCAAGACAGGACAGCATCTAGCCTGTGCTACAGGACAGCATCGGCTATGGTGATGGTTGCCTATATCTGTGAATATGGTTTTTAAAAAGACTTAAATTATTGATTTTCGTTGGGTAAATTTTGTATCTATAAATTATATCCCTATAAATCTGTAAAAAAAATTAATTAAGCATAAGACGTCAATGTTAGAACAGAATGTTTACATCATGTAAACTTTGACGAGCAAGTCTTCATAATCATGCTCAGCAAAGCCTCTTAGATATGACACCAAGAGAGCACACAGCACAGGGACAACTGTCAGGCTGGATTTTATCAAAATGTAAATTTTCTATACTACATATAACTCCATCAAAACAGTAAAAAGATAGAATGGACCAATGTTTGAAAACTGCATCAAGTATATATATTGAATTAGGAATATATATACAGAACTCTAACAAACATAAAAAGTAAAGCCCCACAGATTATAATTAGTGCTGCCAAGGAGGGAAGGCTCAAACCGCAGCACACTAGTAGGGTCAAGCAGCTGTACGCATTCGGGGAGACATGTCAGTTCTTCCTCAGAATTGTAGATAGAATCATCTTGTGACCTAGCAACACTTCTTATCATAGCTGTCTCCAAGAATAATACAACCAGAATTAGGGGTGTGGCTAATGGTAGAGCAGTTACCTAGGATATACAGAGCTGTGGGTTCAGTCCCCAGCACTGCAATGATATTAGCAATACTAAGTTTTATATCTACACCAAATACTTGTCTGCAAGTATCCATGGCAACTGTCTCAGTTGGGGTTTCTAATGGTGTAATAAAACATCATGACCAAAAGCAACTTGGGAAGGAAAGGGTTTATTTCACTTCACACTACCAGATAATTAGTTATCCATCAGTGAACTGCTAAGAGGCCAACATGGATGACCACATGATGAAAGCAAGATGCCAGAAACACATCTAGCTGGCCCCGAGGTCTAGACTGTGTTGCTTAAGGAAGCGCATGGCAGAGGAACTATGGCCAGTTACAAAGAAGTGACATTACACTGGCAAGAGTGACTGGGCATGTGCTGTGCCTATTGTCCTAGATTACTTGGGAGGCTAAACAGGAGGACCATTGGGTCCCAGATGTTCAAGGCCAGCCTGTTTCTAAAAGAAGAGAAAAATTAAGGATTAAGGATACTCTTGCCAAGAGTCGGGTTGGAGGCACTCTCACTGAACTGGGAGGTGGCTAGAGAGATGTTTAGGGTCTGGGAGAGAGAAAGGGGGAGCGGACAGATACATTAAGAGAGACAGAGATGCATATGTTTATACTCCCTACTTCACAATTTAAAAGTTAAAAACTCTTGTACCTTTACTGCCTGGTGTAAGAAAGTAACCTGATTACACGGTAGTCATGCTAAAAATTCAATGTGTCTGTAAACCTTTCCACCCAGCTCTGGATGGTGCATTTTGGAGCTTCTGTACTTGATACAGTACATAGAACCTTGTCTGAGAGTCTGCCTTCCCTTCCCTGGGGTTGTTGTTTCAATGCTTTTTCAGCTTGCTTCTCTACTTCAATCTCCTGTGACAAAAAGCCCTTTTTAGAAGTTCTACAAAACTCTAGTCTATGGGATAGGTTAAGACAGAGCACGAGTCAGGCAGGTGCTGTGGCGCACACCTTTAATCCCAGCACTTGGGAGACAGAGGCAGGCAGATCGCTGTGAGTTCGAGGCCAACCTGGTCTGCAGAGCAAGTCCGGGATAGCCAAGGCTAACACAGAGAGACTGTCTCAAAAAAATGAGAAAAAAAAAAAAAAAAGACTAAATAAGACAGAGCACAAGATTACTTTGATTTGTTGTCAGTCATTACCATCTTAGTGTGGGTAAGGGCACACCTACTTACACTTCTTATCCATCCACCTAAAAGATCACACTCTAGCCGGCCTTCTGGAAGCCAATTTGTGTCGTCCCAGCTGGATCTTGTGAAGATCAGAAGGAGGGTTATGAGATATTTTATCCTTTTCTTAGATCTCATTCATGTTTTATTCCTCCTTCCACCCAACTGCTCTTTTCAGCACCCTCCCCACCCATGCCCATGCCCCCATTTCCGGCCAGGAAATGCTGAACTTCGTACTGTCTGCACAATCCTGAACTTCCCCTTTCAAGTGGATTTTCGGGCTTCCTGATTGTGGAAGCTGAGCAAGAGCAGAAAACAGTTCCAGGGAAGCTTCTGGCATTCCTCAGAAGCCCATCTGGGAACGGGCACGGAAAGGTCAGAGCTCCATGGCCCCTGGCCCTCACCGACTGCACTGTGAGAGTGACACAGCGTCCTGTGGTCTGACAGCTCTCCCAGTCCTGGTCTAATACTTCCATGCCTTGCAGTTTTCACTCATGCTCTGAAGAGCAGCCATTGACACACATTGATACCCTTTCATTTTAACTTCTCAGTAGTTAGGTTTATCACAGTTTTTGTGGTTCTGAAAACTGAACCCAGGACCCCCTAAATGGTAAGCGAGCGAACACTCCACCACCAGCCCTGGCCGCATCATTGGTGGATACCGCTTTACCATGTTCACTTGGCTACCTGTAGGTGGACATATGGGCACCTGCTAGTGCTTTCAGACTGAGCCACAGTGAGCTTCGGACACCTGTCGACGCTCTGATGGGAGAATGACTCTGGGGAATACATCTAGAAGCATATGTGCAGGATTGCCAAGTGGATGCATCATTTGTGTTCTCCAGAGCTTGGTGATTGCCCAGATGTTCTGTCACTGTCCACCCTTAGCTGCTGTTGCTGTAAGATGCCATCCCCCTGCATCATCATCACATTCCACATGAGACATTTTCATCCATGTCTGTCTGATGGATGGGACTGTATCTCACTGTTTTCTCCATCAATCACTACATGATTGTGGGTTATACATGCACCCTGCAGACTTAGCCAATAGCTCCCCTATTGGTGAACACTCAGCTCCTCTTCACTTGGTTTGTTTTAGATATTACAAACAGCACTGCAGGGAAGCAATCTGTATGTCTGGTATACGATCGCTTTAATCACTGGACGATCCTTGTCCAAAATATTGATCCATTGTCTCAAAACTGCTCTCACCCCCCACATAAATGAGATTGTGAACTGTGAGGCAAATATGAATGACCCTGACCTGCGAGCTTGACTTGGGTGCTCTGAATGCCAAGGTCCCACACAGATGCAATGACACAAGCATCCATATCCACAGAGCAAAAGAGAGCGTTAAACCAAAGCATTTGCCAAGTCCATCTTGGGGACATCGGTTGTGTGAGCTACTTGAAGTTGGGGGGAACCAACTTTGGAAGTGGCAAAGCAACTGGTGGTCTGTTGATGGACTCCAAAGATGAATGGTTGACAAGTCACACATAGAGGCAGGCAATGGCTGGTTATTAAAGAGACAAAAAGTGGCCCCAGATCATTTTCCTCTAGATCTGCACCCTGACTCTTTACAATAACAAAGTGGTCAACCAATCCGCCTGGTAAAACTTTCAGAACAAGCGCAGTTCTCTTTGCTGAGACTGTTAGTTCTCGGTTGTGCTGGGCAAGCGTCGTATTTTGTGCACACAGAAGCCAATTGCTGCTTTATGTCATCTGACACTAAGAAGGCTCAGGCTGGGGACTGAGTATGAGCAGGCAAGGGAGCGGCCTGCAGAGGAATAACGGCAGAGCTGTGCAGCTGTCCCTTCATTTACACCAGGGTTACTAACTATCATGATCTCAGTCTAACTTTTTTCCCTCTCCCTCTGCATTTGACAAAACATTTACATATGACATAAAATAGTAATATTATCCCTAGAGTTAAAACCGTTAAAAACACAGCCTAAGGGGGGAAAAAGATAACAGATCAGAGGAATAGGCAACTAACCAACCAAAATGTCTATTTTTAAATTTTCACTACAAATGCGTACAATTTTTATTTGTCAATTAAATGAATGAAGGCATTAAAATAATTAAATTAAAACTAAATATCTTCAAGTCCTTTTATAATTTAATTAAAATATGATTACATCATTTCTCTCCTCTCCTAACTCCTACCCCTCCAATGTCTACTCATCCCCCAACTGACAGCCTCCTCTTTTTTTTTAACCATTCTTGATAGATACACATATAAACAAGCCAACATATAAGTGCAACCTGTGAGAGTCTCTGTCCTTACATGTCACCTGCATGTGTGTATTTCCAGGGCTGACCACTTGTTATTGGCTAACAAGACAAGCAGTTCGTCTCTGGGCAAGACTGACTGTCGCTCTCTCAACAGTTGTTAATTGTTTGTACCTCTTCATCTAGGAGTAGGCCCTGTGAGACTCCCCACCGCCCCCCAGCCTATGCTGAGATGTCGGTTGTTCCGTTGTTGGGATTTCATGGGCGCAGCTTTCCTGTCATAGCCAGCAGAGGCATCACACAGCAGATCTCTTGGTCCTCTGATTCTCACCATCTATCTTCTTCTTCTTCTTCTTCTTCTTCTTCTTCTTCTTCTTCTTCTTCTTCTTCTTCTTCTTCTTCTTCTTCTTCTTCTGTGCTTCCTGAGCCTTCAGTGCTTAGGAGATGTGTGGTAGACACAGCCACTGGGGCTAGACACCACACACTCACTTGTTCTCATTTTGGCCAGGTGTGCCTCCCTGTGGTGCTCTCCTTCCACGGCAAAAAGAAGTTTCTTTGATGAGGGTTGAAAGCTACACTTGTCTGTGGGTGTTAGGATGAATATTCAGAATTCCATTAAGAATTACACTGGTTTGGAAAAATTGGCAGTAATGATCTGTGCTCTCCCTAGCCACGTGCAGCTGGCTAGGCTTTCATTCCTGTTAAGAAGGCTTCGAGTCCAAGTAGACAGCTGTAAGTCACTGCCAATGCTTAAGTACCACCACTGCCCTCCAGCAATGTCTGGCCGTGATGGAGACTGTGGTTTATAGGCAGCCACATTTGGTTAGGACTTGACACTTTCTTTCCCTAGCATCTTATCACTTTATGGCACTATGAAAGCTTGTCCTCGGGGGCACGCGCTTGGGTCCTTTCCAGCTCAAATCCTCTGAGTCCTACGTGTAAATTGCATGGTGTTCTTAGCAATCTGGACTTACCTTTAACTTATGGGAGGCAACTAAGGACAATACCAATAGGCTATGTTGGTTTAGGACATCTGTTGGGTTTCCCTGATCAACAATTCAAAGGGAGGTTTTTAGGACCACTGCTGGACTTTTTGTTAGATACTCTATGGCTCTTGGGGAGAGAATCATCACTCCATGTGCTGTATTTTCATATAGTGCATGTTTTCTCTTATCTGTGGATATTAGATTTTAAGCTTTCTATATGTGCTTCATTTAAAACAGCCACAGAAGTTAGATAGCTTGTATGAGACCAAGAGAGGAAGGGGTCTCCCAAGGAAAGGGAAATAGAATACAGAGCTGTGGGTAAACTAAATAGGCTTAAATGGGGAAGAGGATGGGAATGCGTAGAAAAAGAGGAAATATGGAGGGGACAACTAATACGATGGGGCCTTTTGAATAGCCACATGGAAACTTACAACTCTTGAAGCATCCTAAAATGTATAAAAGAGACTTAAATGGAGTTACCACATAATGGAGGAGACAGTGCCCCCAACTGGACACCATATGGTAGCAAGTAAAACCCTCAGTATCAGGAATGGGTTACATCTTGTTCAGTCATTAGTCAAAGGGGACCCACAGACAACCCCCATAAACACTATAGACTATTGACAATGCTATTAGTTACTGTCCACAACCTGACAGCAAGTCCCTATTACTGAAGGCAGCGCTTACTTCTGTCATCAAACATGGAGAATTTGAGCTGGTGCCCAATTAGAAGCCTTAGCCATACTGACCAGCATTCATAGTGATGAAATGTACTACACATGCTACCAGAGGAGAAAAGTAGTCATCAGTCCTGCCCAGGTACAAACCCAACCCTGAGACCCGTAACTGTGCCCTGTCTTGCAAAACATACAGATACCATAATGGCACAAATGTCATGGAGTAACCAACCACTTTTTTAAAAATCGCCTTTAAGGCCTACTCCATGAGATGATACCTATGTCTGTACACTTTTTTTTTTTCAAGACATGGTCTCTCTGTGTTAGCCTTGACTGTCCTGGACTCGCTTTGTAGACCAGGCTGGCCTTGAACTCACAGTGATCCATCTGCCTCTGCCTCCCGAGTGCTGGGATTAAAGGTGTGCGCCACCACACCCGGTCATCTGTACACTTTTAATGAGGTCACAAACTTGAGACTAGATAAGTCATGGGCCCTAGGAGAAAACCTACTACTGTATTCTGCTAAAAGAACATGCCACTCGTAAAGACATATTGCTGTACCCATAGGTTAATGTATAGGACTCAAACCCCATCAGAGAAGTTTCTTCTTGGAGTAAATTGAGAATTAACAAAGAAACACACATATTCCCAACTGGAGAATGTGCAGACAAGGTGAGACTTTGTAATACCCGATGCTAAGTGGGATGTCTTTACCAAATCCTTTCCCTAAAACCTCGGGGATCCATACAGAAGAGGCAGAAAGAGCCAACGGTGGTTGATGACTCCAAAGAAAGTGTCTTTCAGACACAAAAGGGCTGATGCACATTTGAACACACAGAGACTGTAACAAGATCAAGCTAGGTAAGTCTCAGTACAGAGAAGGGGAAGTGGGCACAAAGTCCCACCCCTAACCAGGGTGCCATTTGAAACTGATGCCTGCTCAGAGAGGGACAAATGGCGTGACCCTGAGTCTATCAGCTGCACTGCAGGACAGGTGTCATGCTCAGGAGCAGTCGGCTGCTCAACACAAAATGGGCTCCATGCTTCCTTTGTTTTCCATGCGTGTGTGTGTGTGTGTGTGTGTGTGTGTGTGTGTGCGTGTGTGTGTGTGTGTGTGTGTGTGTGTGTGTGGTCCCTTTTTGGTTTTTGTCTTATTGTTTATACATATATTTTCTGAGCGAGAGAAAGAATAAAAACATGAATTTTGGAGGGAGGTAGGGAGATAGGGAAATTTTAGGAGGAGTTGAGGAAGAGCAAAGATATGATGGAAATATGTTGTATGAAAAAAAGTAAATAACTCTTAAAATGTAATAAAATCAAATGACCTAATTCCAAAACAAATCCATAAACACCGTACAATGTCTACCACTTTAAGTGTGAGAAATGAAAAGTTTGTTAAGCTTTCTGTATTTGGCTTTCAAGTCTCTGGTGATTTTGTCTATGGCTCTTTGCATTCCTTTGGAGTTCTGTTATCCATTTGTGTTATGTTGCCTCCTGGTTGGCAGAAAGTAAAGAGTGACTCATGGCACAAAGATGGAGCTCAAATAATCTATTATAGGATGAACAAACTTTGTCCTGTAAGAGACTGGCCGGATTTCACACTGACTATAATCTTCTGGTTCCTTGTGGACTAGTTACTTTATCAATCATGTTTTATAATAGCAGATGTCTCTTTACATTGAACTGATTGTATCATCTCCATCTCTTTAAGCACCCTCCCTCCAAATCACATGTCTTTTCTGCCTCTTCCTTATTTCTGCCCAGTTGTTCCTTGTGGTCTTTGCCCACAGAGTGTGGGGATTTTGTTTCCTGCTAGCCTGTTTATGTCTGTGGGTGTGAAGGCCTTCGGCTCCTGTGGGTTGCCTTGTCTGCATATCTCATTCAGTAGAAAGGACATGGGTGTCTGGCTTCAGAGACCAGTAGCAAGCTATGTGGCTTTTGTGAAAAGTGGGTAAGTGTTTGCCCCCTGGTGTCGCATCCTGAGAAAGTTCTTTCTGAGCTGGCAAAACAATGTCCAAACTCTGAAGAAGAAACCTCAGGGCATGCGAAGTGGATTAGCCAGTGGAAGCACTTGCTATGCAAGCCCTGTGGTCTGTGTCTAGCCTGAGCTCACTACTCACTGCAGCAGAAAGAGCTGGCCCCCAAAAGCAGTCCCTGGAGGTCCTGTTTCATCCAGAAGCTACTGTTTTAAAAGCCTGGGTTTGTAAGTGAGTACTTACCACGAGCGTCTTTCTGGGTCTCGGTTACTTTACTCAGGATGATCATTTCTAGTTCCATCCATCTGCCTGCAAATTTCATGATGTCCTTGTTTTTAGTGGCTGAGTAGTATTCCACTGTGTAGACGTACCACAGTTTCTTTATCCATACTTTGGTTGAGGGACATCTAGGTTGTTTCCAAATTTTGGCTATTACAAATAAAGCTGATATGAATATAGTTGAGCAAATGTCCTTGTCGCATGGTGGTGCATCTTTTGGGTGTATGCCCAGGGTCTTGAGATAGGACCATTCCAAATTTTCTGAGAAAGTGCCAGATTGATTTCCAAAGTAGTTGTACAAGTCTGCACTCCCACCAGCAATGAAGGAGTTCTGTCACTTGAGTTTTTGACATTGAGCCATTCTGACATGTATAAGATGGAATCTCAGAGTTGTTTTGATTTGCATTTCCCTGATGACTAAGGGCATGGAGCATTTCTTTAAATGCTTCTCAGCCATTCGAGATTCCTCTGTTGAGAATTCCCTGTTTAGCTCTGTGACAAATTTTTAATTGGGTTATTTTGCTTGTTGGTATTTAATTTTTTTAGTTTCTTATATATTTTGGATATTAGCTAGCCTTTTGTCAGATTAGGATTGGTGAAAATCTTTTCCCAATCTGTAGTACAAAATAAGCATACTACAGTGCAGACCCCAAAAAGATAAGTAACAAGGAGGACCCAAGGGAGGATGCTTAAACCTCCCTCAGAAGGGGAAATAGGAAAGACAGAGGTTGTGGTTGAAGAGAGGGAGCAAAGAGAGAAATAAGGGTGGAGATCAGACCTGGGGATAGCAGGGGGGTAAGAGAAAAAAGAAACTGTGGGTGGAGACATCACTGTGACAAGCTGGAGACCTAGGTCAGAATAGGCATCTGGAAGGGTATGAGGGGACTGTAGCTGAGGGCCGTGGAGAGCACCCTCTAACTAGGCAAGACTCCTAGTGGAGAAAGGACAACACCAACCCACCCATAAAATCTTTGATCCCAAACTTACTCTGCCTACAAGATATGCAGGAATAAAGATAGAGCAGAGATTGAGGCAATGTCCGACCAATGTCTGGTCCAAATCAAGACCCACACCATCGAAGACAGCCAACTCCTGACACTATTAAACATACTCTGCTAAGCTTGCAGGCAGGAGCTGAGTCTCACAGCCAAACATTAGGCTAAGCAGAGGGAGTCTAGTGGTTAAGTGTGTGGAGGAGGGGAGGGGTATAAAAGGACCTAGAGGTGACAGGAGTGCCACAAGAAGAGCAACAGAGCCAACTAACCAGGGCCCAGAGGAGCCAGTGGAGTCTGAAGCACCAACCGAGGACCATACATTGACTGGACCTAGATCCTCTATATAGATGTAGCTGATGGACAGCTCAGGATTCATGCGGGTCCACTAATAAGGATACGAGGGGCTGTCTCCAACATGGACTCTATTGCCTGCTTTTCAATAACTTCCCCCAAATGGGACTGCCAGGCCAGGCCACAGGGAAAGAGAACGATCAATCCTGATGTGACTCGATGAGCTGGGGTGAGTAGGTAGGGGAGCTCTCCTTTTCTGAGGAATAGGGGAGGGAGGATGGGACTGAGAGGAGAAGGAGAGGACTATCACCAGGATGTAAAGTGAATTAATTAATTAATTAATAATAGTTTTTCAAAAAAGAACCTGGGGCTTTAAGAAACAGAGAAGCCTCGCTCTACTCCTTTTTGCTGAGTTCACTGACTCTACAGGGGTTGGGTAGGACTCTGGTTGTTCTCTTGGGATAGGGCTGTTTATTTCCATTGGGAGTTGGTTATAAGATAGTATTGGTCTTATTCAGAAAGAAAATGAGATTGGACCTAGGGATATCTCTCTTTTCCTTTATCTTTCGTTCTTAGGTATGGAGGTAGGCTGAAAAGAAAGAAGGGGGAATATAGGAATATGTAGGGATGACAGGACAAAAAGTAGATTATTGAATCTACTCCTCAACTTACGGCCTTAACTGTTACTCACAAACAAGGTTATTTTTAATTCATCGGTATAGAATTTTTTATATTGATGCAAAATAAGTTTAATTTTGATACATTGGTATAGAACTCAAATTCAAGATTATTCTTCATACACATTAAATATATCTCTACTTTAAGATAAGGTAGTGTATCCAGACAAATCAATTATAATACAAGGTTTACTTCCAATACCTTGAAGGTGCTATTGTACGCTGGTTAGGATAATTAAGTAACACAAGTTATTTGTTAGTTGATCAACTCATGGTCATGTCAACTTCTAGTCTATTTTCATCACAAGAATATACACCCTAGGTTCAACAGATAGATATGATTCTATAGATAGATAAAGTTAAATCATTAGATAAGGTCTTCAAAAGCCTCAGAGATCTACAGAATATGACATTTAAAAATGTTTTTATATCTTAAGGATCCTTTGACAATAAGACAGGTTAACTCCTGGCAACACCCAGCCTACCTCAAGGAAGATGATGAACATCAAAGAAACTCCTTATGGCGACGTATTCAAATATGGCAAATAAGCCACTGGGCAAAATGCCCTTGTTTTTACCACAGACAGAATTCTGCCTAAAAGTGGGCAAAGTTGGAAGCAGGTAGAGTCGACAGGCAAACTCCGCCAAGACAAGGCAAGCAAGCCCTCAATAGTTCCTGCCTCACAAATATGTCTGTCAGATACAATGGGCCAGAAGGCTGAAGATGATGCTCCAACGTTATAGAGAGTTTTGGGTGACTGTCTAGGCAGCTAACCGTCTGTCATTTTCTCATTTGGGAACCTGCTAGCTTGTACTTCCTGTTTACTCAGGTACCTAACTTTATTCCTTCTCAGGTCTCTGATGGAGTTTAAGACCAAATAGTTTAGTTTTACAATTAAGCTTAGTTGTTTAGGGGTTAAATTGTTTTTAGACCTGGATAGAAGTTTTTAGGTTGATAGAGATGAGGTGTGATAGATGTTGATTTATCTTCAGAATTGTAAACTCGCCAAGATAGGAAAGATATTTTCTTCAAGGTTGCCAAATACAAATAGGCAAAACACTGTGAGTATTACATTTATATAATTCCTAATTGTTTCGTGGTCCTTCTTGCTATATGTAGTTTATTGTATATATGTGTGATAATATAAATGTATATGTAAAGATGTCTTGTTGTTATTTTTGTTTGTTTGTTTTTGTTTTTGAGACAGAGTCTCACTGTATAGCTCTAGCTGGTCTGGAACTAGCTATGTAGAGCAGGCTGGCCTCAAGCTCACAGAGATCCACCGGCCTCTGCCTCCTAAGTGCTGGGATTGGCACGAATGGCTCTGCCCACCTATTTTTGAACCAGCACGCAATGGTATGCACACACCTACACTTGCATGCACTCACACACATCATCTACAAGTTAATAATAAACATAAGTTTAAAAATAAAGGAAGATGTGAACGCTATCCCTGGTACATACGTCTTCACTGCATCACTGCAAAATTCATCTCCACTCAACCCTTTGAAGTCACTGCATCCCCTGAACTGCCAAGCATGAAGAACAAAGCATTCTTGTGACTGATGGTGGTTTATTGGTGGGTGATCGTACTTTGGGGTCCCCCAGTGACTGGCTCAGTTTTAGTTGTGTATTGGAGACACCTCTACTCACTTTTCCAAACAAACAAAAAGCATTTATACACTGTTCTCATTTTTATGCTTATTAATGTACTTGTGGTAAATGTCACGTGAGCAAGAAAAAAAAAAGCCTACTGAGGAGTGTCTAGAAGTTAGACATATCCCTGGTGGATAGCTGGGCTGTAGATAGATTTTTTTTTTTTTTTAAAAAGCAAACAAGCTGGCATGGTGGTGCATGCTTTTAATCCCAGCATTTGGGAGCCTGAGGCAGGTAGATAAATGTGAGTTCAAGGCCAGCCTGGTCTACAAAGCAAGTCCAGGACAGCCAAGGGCACACAGAGAAACCTTGTCTTGAAGACAACAAACAAACAAAAACAAAAACAAACTTCCTGCTTTTTCATCACACTCTTGACCTGAGACAAAGCCATTCAGTCTGCTAGTGGTTTCTCTCACCAGTAGCCTTAGGACCCTCTGCTGGTGGACTGACCAACAAATTCAAGGCTAGATCAGGATGCTTACCCCTAAGTTGAGGGCCTATCAGTCAGCCTTCTGTTCCCTGTTCAAACTGACGAACCGTAAATTAGGAGAGAGACATTCCTCAACGACTGTTCCAAGAGGCCAGATTTCCAGAGCTGCTCTCACACCTGTAATATTCCAAGCTCCACAGTCCACATTCTTTACCACTCCATCAGCTTCTTTTGCACACGCAGTTTCCCTCCAGGAATTCTCACTTCTAAGAGGGTCCCTGGGCCAGCCAGACACCGACAAGAGCAGTGGGTACTGTGTCCCGGCAAGAGCACAGGTCACGTGACCAGTGCGGAAGACTGAAGTCTGCCCCTCTAAGGGAGCCTTAAACGCGGGACACATAAGAATGCACACAAAAACTCTGAGTCAGAAGGAGTAGTTCAGCATTCAAGCAAAAATAATCCATTTTCTCATTCCCAAGTGAATGAACTGGGATTTCGTTCTCTCTAGTTTTTTGTTTTTGTTTTTGTTTTCAGAGAGGGTTTGTTGAGCTGTCGCATGAATGATGACTATAAGGCGTAAGAGTTAAAGATGTTCACTGGGGGTGGTGTCTGCTTTCTCTTTAGAGGGAGCTACTTTGACTGTGACCACGTCTAACCCTGCTGCAGGCCAGATGTTATGGGGGACACATTCCCTCCTGCTCTGGACCTCCTGTTCTTTCTCACTTCCTCTAATGCCCTATGAGTCTCCCACGAGGGCCTGAAAACCATCCCCTTCCCTAAGCGCCACACATAGAATCAGTGTGTGCACTGACCAAGGAGCAGGACGTTTGACACTCTGGTTGAGTGTGACATGGGAACCTTCCACCTGTGGCTGTCTAGACAGACCCCTCCTCAGGGCTGTGGCTGTTCAAAGTTGTTTGTGTTAAGTGAGGTTTGTGGGATTTCCTACCTCACCACTTCCTGTGCACTAGTGCGTGGCTGTTATACTTGCACTAATTCTTTGGTATAAGCCGTCCTCGGATCTCTCCTGGAATGATCATACCACAGAGTATACATGGTTGCCACACAACCTCTGAAGGGCTCCTAGTACCTCAGCTTCTATAGTGTGTTGAGCTTATAGTGGGGGAAATCAACTCCCCACCATACATAACCTAGTCTGACAACATGGCCACCTTCAGCCCAGGGGACCACCCAAAGGGGCCACCATTAACATAGTGACTTTTCTCTGTGCCAGCTGGATGGAGTGGAACCCTGGCTTCCCTCTGAGCATCGATGCCAAATGCCACAAGGATTTACCCCGAGACATCCAGTTTGACAGTGAAAAAGGAGTGGACTTTGTTCTGAACTACTCAAAAGCGTAAGTTTTAGGAACTTCCGTGGTGTGGGTGGCCCATCCGGTAGCGGGGAGGGAGATGGTGTTAAAAATGAGTTCAGGATGGTAAAGAAAGAACTCCATTCCACCTAAAGTGTCTGGACAAGGCAAACTGCACTCTCGATGGAGAAGGTTTGCTCGGAAGGGCAAACGCACAAGGCAAGAGTTACACTTGGTTTTTGTTCTGACTCAAGTGGTAAGTGTGTTTCCCCCATTGACTGGGATCCAACTCATAGGGTTTTTTTGTTTGTTTGTTTGTTTGTTTGTTTGTTTGTTTTTAAATTTTAGACCTCTCTAGACTTTCATTTTTTTAATATTTTTTTATTTATTTAATTTTTTAATTTATGTGTGTTGGTGTGAGGGTGTCAGATCTTGGAGTTACAGACAGTTGTGAGCTGCCATGTGGGTGCTGGGAATTGAACCCGGGTCCTTTGGAAGAGCAAGCAGTGCTCTTAACCACTGAGCCATCTGTCCAGCCCCCCAACTCATAGTCTTAACTGGCTAATCTGCAAAAAACTAGCACACAGGAAATGAAGGAAAGCAAAGGGGTCCCTGATCCAGGCCATCAAATGGTTAGAGTACAGCAGTGGACCTTTGGGTAAATAAAGGTTTCACTGGGGGAGGAGGGATTAAAGCTTTTCCATAAAAGTACAAGGTTGTGGGGTGATAAAATGATTTTTAATTCCTTGTCCTAAACACACCTTATAGTATTTGATAGACACGACTCACATTTGATGTTTCTTATAATAGGACCCTCATCCTTTTCCTTTAAGGGCCTTGAGCTGAGGGAGTGATTTAGCTGACACCATTCCCCGTGCGCTTGTGTGTATCCAGGCCAGAGGGTAGCTTCTCATTGCACAACTGCGAAATGACCTGAATCTAAACAGCCTTGACCCAGAAGCCTTCCCACACCAACAGCACTGTGCTGTGCTTATAATATTCCAAAGCAGGGGCTGTACTTAAAATACGCCATCACCTCTCCCAGCTCACTCTTCCTGTGGCCAATCTACCTGAAGATGGTGTCCAGGCTGTTGCCATGGAGCAGACTCTGTAGTGGCAATGACTAGAACGCCAGGGTTGGTCCCATGAAACGGATTCCTGCTCATTTATCTTAGGGAACCTCATGAGGTAGGCACATATGTTTGTCACTGTTCTGTTGCTGTGAAGAGATGCCACGACTGAGGCAGCTCTTAGAAAAGAAAGCACTTAGGTGGGGGCTGGCTTTCAGTTTCTGAGGTTAGTCCGTTATCATCATGGAGGGAAGCGTGGTGGCACACATGGTACTGGGGAAGGAGCCGAGAGCTTTGCATCCTGATCCACAGGAAGACACAGAAAGAAAGGGGTGGGGAGAGGGAGAAGGAGAGGAAGGGAGAGCTGGAGGGAGGGGGGAGAGGGAGAGACCTGGACCTGATTTGGGCTTTTGAAACCTCAAAGCCCAACCTCAGTGACACACCTATTCCAACAAGGCAGTATCTCCTAATCCTTGTAATCCTTTTAAACAATTCCATCACCTGGTGCCTAAGCATTCAAATATATCAGCCTATGGGAGCCATTGAAACCATCACGGCACATATTGCCCCCTCTTTGCAGTTGAGGAGCCTGAGAAATAACAAGGTTGAGGACCTTGCCTAAAGTCCTTGGCTAATAAACAACAGACATTGAACTCTGGGTTACATATCAGCACTGAAGTCCCTGAAGGATGCTGGCACAATCACAGATACTCTGTCAAAAATTTAGATCTTTCAGCACCACACCAAGGTTAGCAAGAACACCTTTCATACCATACTTTGACTCTTAGAGAACTTTTGTAACTGTAAAGTTGGGCCCCTGAAGCCAACTGAGCCTTATTCTCCCCTGAGGACTTTCAGCACTCCCCAGCACCCAGCACAACCACAGAGGAGTGTCTGGGAGTGGGACCTGCATATCTGCACACCCAGCAAGGATCCGGGGCTGACAACTATGACTCAGTCTCCTCAGTCTGGGTGTTTCCTCATCATAGCCATCCTTTTAAAACTTCACTGCTATTATTGACCATTTGTAGGTAAAGAAACTAAGATTCCAGTGGGTTATGAGCAGATAATTTGCCTATATACATTAAGGTAGAAACTAACTATGGTGGTCTGAATGAGAAATGACCTTTAGGTTTTGCACCACTTGGCACTCAGTTGGTGGTGATATTTGATAAGGTTTATTTGGGAGGTTCTGCTTTGCTGGAGGAAGTATGTCACTGGAGATGGGCTTTTAAAGCTTCCTCTTCCAGGTCACTCTTTTGCCTTGTGTTTGCATTTGAAGATGTGAGCTTCAGCTTCCTGCTTCTGCTGCCCGCTGCCTGCTGCCATGTTCTTCCCACCATTATGGACTCTAACCCTATGGAACAAGAGCCGGAATAAACTCTCCCTCTGTAACTTGCCTCAGTTATGGTGCTTTATCACACAGCAGGACCTTAACTTAGACAGAAGATGGTAGCAGAGAGCAGGCTGCTGTGAAGAACCTGCCTGTGTTTCTTGTTGTTGTTGTTGTTTGGTTTGGTTCAGTTTTGGAATGCACAGGCTAATCTCTGTCCTGGCCCCACAAGGCCAGCACCTGCCCCTGGGAACTGCCTGGGACATCAGGAGGCTCCTGAGCGTGGAGTGAAGACACTCTGCAGAGGCACAGTGGGCAGGGCAGGAGAGGTGACCTGTCTGTCCCTTGGTTTGCAGTGGGCAGGGCAGGCAAGGTAACTTGTCTGTCCCTTGGTTTGCAGGATGGAGAACCTCTTCATCAATCGCTTCATGCACATGTTCCAGTCTTCCTGGAACGACTTCGCTGACTTCGAGAAAATCTTTGTCAAGATCAGCAACACCATTTCTGGTGAGAGGGACCTTGGGGTTGTAGGGAAAGGGGACTTCATTTTCCTGTCTGGGATTTGCAGGCATCCGACCCAAGCTCCGGCGACATTATCTCCCCAAAAGTCTCAAGGCTCTCCAGACTTCTTCTTTATGTAAATAAGTCATCAGTGGCTCTTCTACACAGAACCACACCAGGAATGGGCTATTTCTTTTTAAGCATTTACATCAAAATAGCGTTGGAGGCTGAAGCGTTGGCGGCGATTGCTAATTCTGCGCTTGCAAAAGCCTCAAGTGCAGTTCCCAGCATCAACACCAGGTGGCTCACAACCACCAATAACTACAGCTACAGGGGACTCCAAAGTCTCTGGTCTCTGGAGACACCTGCACTGAACTGTTCACACACACGCACGCACGCACGCACGCACGCACGCACGCACGCACACACACACACACGCAAATAGTAAAAATAAAATTTAAAGCAAATGGGTCATTTGGACCAGAGTCCTGATGCTGTCCTGGACAGTAATACAGTAATGGATGGAGAGTCATGAGACACATTGCTTTGTAAGGAGGCAGGAATGGCTGGATAAAGACACTGACTTCAGCACAGAGGATGAGGACTCTCCCTTCTCTTTCCATGCTGGGATGAAGGACCAGGGATCTTGAGAAGAATGGGTGCCTGGGAGTCTTGCTGGTCAATGAGGCACAGTACAAGGAAAACTGTGCAAAGCCTGACCTGGAAAACTGTGCAAAGCCTGGTCCCTGATGAGGACCAGGGACCGTAGCAAGTGGGAGTGGCAAGTGAGAGGAGCCTGGATGCCTCAAAAAAGGCTCCCTACAAAGACTTGTCCTCACGCAGGGCCATGGGGGCCTGCCCAGCCGTCCTATCTAGGGGGTGTGCCCTCCTGTTCTCCCCACAGAGCGAGTCAAGAACCACTGGCAGGAGGACCTCATGTTTGGTTACCAGTTCCTGAATGGCTGCAACCCAGTACTCATCAAGCGCTGCACCAAGTTGCCAGAGAAGCTCCCAGTGACCACTGAGATGGTGGAGTGCAGCCTAGAGCGGCAGCTCAGTTTGGAACAGGAAGTACAGGTAGGCCTGCTGGCTGGAGATGTAGTCTTTCCACAGAAGCAACTCCCTGCTGACCGGTGTTTGCTGATCCCCGAGACTGCTGGCTTGTCTGTTTTGATTGGCAGTGTGCAATCAGCAATTTCCTCCTTTTGCTGGCAGCATCACCCACGAGAGCCTTGGGCACTGTGCAAGCCCCTTGCAGTCACAGGAAGGGCCGTCGCTATACAACTCTCACATCTGCAAACACAGTGTCAGTATTTTCACCATCCATCTCAATAATTACAAGAGGGCCTCTGACGCGTCAGGGGCTGTGACAGGTGTGTTCTACACACGCTCATGCAACCGTCACCCACTTTGCAAAAGTGACGAGACCGGAGAAAGAAGTAGGTCTTCGAGAAGGTAGAATGTGTTACTTTCTAATTAAAAATATTAGCACCACCTGGGCCTCCCTCCCCTCCCCCAAGCCAGTCTCCTGGCTCTCACTAGCAGGCTCAACCCCTTGCCTGCAGTTGTCTTAAAACAGAAAGAATTCAAACTAAATCAGATCGTATCTGATGGGATCTGTGAGGCATTCCCATGCTAGGTTTTATTTTGTTTGCTGGCAGTCCCAATCAACATCCCCCCACACCCCCAAGCATCTTTTCTTCTCCCTCTCCACACTGCAGCCAGCACCACTGGGCCTCCCATCTCCAGATGTCCATGTAACCTCTGGTCACCCTGTCTAGGTACCCAGCCCACACCAAGACTCCAAACACATCGCGTTCAGCCCTAATCTCCTACCCACTTGTCTTTCTTTGGGAGGTTACTTACCCAATTGAAGTTGGGGTCCTGATCCACACAGGCAGGCAGTCCTTCAGCATTCTTCTGGGCCTGTGTTGGTCCCAGGACACTCACTGCCAGCCACGCAGACAGACAGACAGCAATAGCTGTAACAACTCCTTGTACCCACCCCCATGCACAAAACCCAGCACGTCATAGGACTGATAGGACCTGAAGAGTCACCCTTGTCCTCAGCCACCCAAAAGCAGGCCCCTGCACTTCTCCAAGATAAGGCAACGTCCCCTTGCTGGAGAGCCCCTGCCACCTCCAAGGAAGGTGGCTAATGGGTTATCTTCACTTTGATATTCTGCTGTGGTTTAGATCATGAGACAATGATCCAATGCTCTAACGACCACCACTGACTAGACTTTTGCACACATGCTACCTTGTCTCTTACACAGACCCCAACTAATACCCCAGCACGATTCTTGGGGCCCGCCATCACTTCTGACACACCTTTCTTTGGCAGCCTCAGGGACATGTCATAGCTCCTAAAGTGTTTTGTTTTCAGTGTTGGGAATTGGACGCAGACCTCCCAGGGGTTAGCACGCTGTCTACCACTGAGCCGCATTACCAGCCTCTAATTATTTTATATTCTTTTCCAATGAAATTTGGTTTTTGAAACATGACTAGAAGGAGCCTGTTTCCTCCTCCCTTCATCTGTGGAGAGGAGCCCCATCCCTTCCCATCTCCTCCTCTCCAGAAGGGCCCTGTCCTGGATGACAATGACTCCTTTGCCCAGCAATGAACGTGATCTGAAGGAAGCCCGGCAGCCGCATCTGGGTGTCCAGCTTCTCCCGTGTACCCCCTCCAACCTCATGAAGCGCCTCTCGGAGCGCTCTTTCGACTTCTTTCATGAGCATCAAGTGGGTTTCAGTTACAGTGACCCTGAGTTAGCTATAGCCAGTCTTTCATCTTAGCTTTGAAAAGAAATGATTAAAAAGTAGTAAATAAAGATGTAAACCAGCTTTGGAGCTGGAGAGCCAAACCCATAAATTCTGAATTCCGCTTATACACAGGGTTTTAGGGTAAAATCCTGGATAGGTTAACACACCAACAAAAGAAGTAAGCAACTCAGGGGTGGGGGGAGCAGAGAGAGATTTAATCAGTATGGGCATGGAAGGGAAAAGACAATGGGGTCCAGTGACCCCCCCAATCCATCTTGAGGCACTGACATGAGCTTTAGGTTTAAATAGAGGAAGTCCTGGGTCAGGAGATAAGACATGGCTTAATAAGAAGTCCCGGCCTTTTTTATCTTTTTTTTTTTGTTGTTGTTGTTGTTCTGCAACTAGTCCAATGACGTTTTCATTGCTGGTTAAAGGGACAGATCTGGTTTCTAGAAGATAATTACTCCTGCTTCAGGCTGTAGTATATCTTGGTGCAAGCTATATCAGGATATAGCTATCTTGGTGCAAGTGTGTGCGTGCATCTGTGTATGCATGCATCTGTGTATGTGTGCATACATGTCCTGGTAAGTGTTATCTGTGTCTGGGGCCCAAGACTGTGACATATTTTAAATTTCTGAAGCAACTATTTTGGTTCAAATAAACTGCTGAAGCATGAAGAAGGCAGCATGAGTGGATCGCCGCAGAGATTTCACTGGGCTGAACGTGAGTGTAAAATGCATAGTCGTAATAAATAGATGCTGCAGGAGAAGATGAGACTTATCTCTGTGCCCTTGGCCTTGAAGACAGGTTAGACAGACTCCTCCAGCCATTAACATGCTGACTTGCAGAGTCCGCAGGAGTTTGGCCCAAAGTGAAAAACACAAACACAAAACAAACGCAGAGACAGCAGGCTGTCATCCTGCATTTAGTTACTGTGCACACTCAAGGGAGGAATAAATGATTCTTGGTAAGACAGTTTCCAGGTGCTTATTGTACACCAAGTTACAACAGGGAAGGTGTGTGTGTATGTGTGTGTGTGTCTGTGTGTGTGTGCGTGCGCACCTGCATGTCTTGAAGGCCATCACTTACACCCTGCCCTTGCCTGACTTCCAGGTCCATTTCTGTTTTTTGGGAGGTTTTTTGTTTGTTTGTTTGTTTGTTTGTTTGAGACAGGGTTTCTCTGTATAGCCTTGACTATGCTGGACTCGCTTTGTAGACCAGACTGGCCTCGAATTTACAGCAATCTGCCTGCCTCTGCCTCCCAAGTGCTGGAATTAAAGGCGTGCACCACCATGCCCAGCCCAGGGCCATTTCTGTAGCTTGAATATATGTGTCTGCCTCCCGCAGGAAGGAAACATTTTCATCGTTGATTATGAGCTACTGGACGGCATCGATGCCAACAAAACTGACCCCTGCACACACCAGTTCCTGGCCGCACCCATCTGCCTGCTATATAAGAACGTAGCCAACAAGATGGTTCCCATTGCTATCCAGGTAGGCGCACTGCTCAGATCAGCCCTTCTGTAGGACTCCTCGGACCTCTGAGATGCCGATGGGGGGAAGGAGCTTTCTGGACCAGCCCCATCCACTTGGCTGAGGGGCCCTGGCAGCTCTCGCTGCAGCTTTTACTGGGGTGGGAGAGAGAAATGAGCTATTGGAACTCACTACTGCTGTGGAGCGGCTGTTTATACCACAAGAGGCAGACGGTGGCTTTTCTAAGGTACCTTTGAGAAAGTCCCTTCTGGAGCTAAACACCCCGGGGAAGGCTTGTCCTGCAACGCCCTGTGCTCCTCCCACCCACCTCCTGACCAGTGTTTCCAGTGAACATGCCCACACAAGCCAGACAGGTGAAGCTGGGAGTTAAGCTGCAAACGGAAGCCACTGAGCTATGTCAGAGTCCTCATAGTCCTGGGACATTGTCTTCCAGGCAAGCAAATTCTTGCAGCCCCAGAGACAGTGGAAGGGACACGAGGGTGGGGTGGGGGTGGGGGGGTGGGGAGGTGGTCCCGGCACGTCTCGTGGGGAGGCAGGTGGGCACGGGGTTTCATCTGCCTGCAGTGTGAGAGCTGATGTGCAGACAGCAACGGTGAGTCCAGGAAAGGCACAGCAGGTCTAAGTGAAGAAGGCCTTGGGGGATCCGGCTTTACAGAGAGCCCATGAGGGGAGGGTGGAAAGATGAGCATCCAGCACACAGTGCCTGTGACCTGGACACTGGGTGCAATGGGAGTAATTTGGGGTCCCTGCACAGTCCAAAAGCCCTCGCCTGGGAAAGCTAAGAAATCCTGGAAACTGATGCATGGTGAAGCCTAAGTAAGAGCAGACACTATGCTTGATCTTAGGCGAAAAGGCCAAGAAGCGGTAAAACTGTGACACAATTTTTAAAATTCCAGTGAATTTGTTAGTTTCAAATAAACCTCTGAGCCACAAGGGAAGCAGCTTAGAACTTTTGTTCTGTCCAGTATGGTACATGAGCGGAAACATCGCTGTGCTGAATGTAACTATAAATTCCATTCCGTTGCCCGGCCCCGCAAGAGGGACTTACCACCGATGCATCGCTGACATCCTAAGTATTCTGGGTCCTAACGCATAGGATCATTGAGGTCATACACAGTACCTGTCTCCATCTGTGTAACTTCCGCCTTACTGCTGTCAATCATCTCACCCGGGCAAGGAGACTTAAGGTGCAAGTGCCCACAGTGAGCCACAGAGCTGAGATTCAGGCCCGTGGTCTCAAGCCGGCAGTTTAGGTCAGGTTTAGAATCCCAGGCTGTGAGTTCACAGCCAACCTGGGCTACAGAGTTGATACCGAGTGTCAAATTTTTAATTAATTGATTAATCAAAGCAGTGGGCAACGGATCTGTACCCCCAGTTTCCCAGGCCCCCACCCTTCCGTAGTATAGGAATTCCCAGCCTCTTATCAGATAGAGCTGCGTGAAAGAGTTCAAGCATTAGATGAAGGCACAGGGGCCATGGGAAACCACCACTGGAAAGTTCCAGAAGAGGGATGGATTACCACTGACAGGTGTTCTGAACTAGCTTGTCCCAGACTCATGTTTACTAGACCTAGAGGCCTGGCTTAAATCTCAGTGCTTTCCACTGTTCGCAGGAAGTAGGGCACTGGGCAAGCCACAGGACCTGGTTAGCCCTTTCTCTATGCCTGCCCAGGAGAACCAATGCAGCCCTGGGCAATGGTAGCATCACAGTCCCTGGGCCTACCCTTGAGCAGGGCCTACAGTGCTGCAACAGTCTGGATTTCCGGCTGGGCTGTAAGAGGACCATGGGTCTCTGTGCTGAGGCTGGCACGACCAGGACAGCTAAAGCTGTGCAGAGGTTCCCTGCCGAGGCTGCACTAGCTGAATTAGCCTTCCCCATAGAGGATGGAGATCATGGCGGCGGGTTTGGTGTGAGGCCGCAGACAGCCTGAACATGGGAGAAGGTGGAGGGGATGAAACCATGTCCAGGCCGAAGTGCTGCAGCACTGTGCACCTTCGGAGAGGACGGCATCTGCTCTCAGCCGACTTGGATCTCCGCAGGGCCATTGCCAAAGCAGAAAAAGCCAGACAGAGATGAGACAATATCATCTCATTTATGCAAAATGAAAGCAAGAACACAGCACGCCGCAAACCATGTACTTTACATGGGTAGACACTGGTGTGGGCTGGGTCACCCGGCTGTGTACAGGACAGGTGGGGAACAAATGAACAAGGTAAGAAGAAGCTAACTTCCTCATAATAAGGTTCAGTTTATGAAAATGACATGCAAAGACCTACGGAAGCAGTGAGACTTGGTGGCTGGGTATAAAGTGACATTCTCATTGTTTCTTGTCCTCCTCTGTAAAGGCTGAGATAGCTTAAAATAATAAGCGTATATTACCTTTTAGAGACCAAAGATGACCTCCTTGCTTCAAAGGCATTTAAAATAATGCAAACATGTTGTCCTGGGCATATTCTAGAAGACCTAGGACAAGGACAAGACTGGAGAGGTAGAGGAGAATGTGGCAGGCCATATATAAAAGCCCACCAAGGGAGCGCTTGTGTGGTATGGTCAGACAGAGAGGAGACTGACAAAAGTGTGGTGGGGCTACAGCAGGCAGAGCAATGGGGCATCCCTGGTCAGCTCGAGACTTCTGTGTGACCTGGAGAGAGGCTTGGTCACTTGGAGCCTCACTCCCTCCCTCTGCCAATAGGAAGGGTGAGGAACAATTGTCCTCATGTCCTGTTGAGGATTAAGTGATAACATATAAGACCCCAAGATGCAGCAGAAGGGCTCCAGAGTCAGTGTCAGGGTGTCTGCGTAGGACAGGTGTCTGTCTGTGTGCTCTAGGAAGCAGGCTACGGTGGCAGCTAAGGAAACAGAGTGAGCACTGGGAGGGGCAGGGCTCCCAGGACCCGGCTCACGAGGACTGTCTGGAAGTAGTACGCATGCTGTGCCGTGAAGGCGCATGTGCAGGGCTCTCTGCCTTAAGCCTCATCACTTAAGCAATCTGAAATGATCTCCCAGAGGTAGACAACTCCATTAAGGAACAAGTAACAAGAATACTGTGACGCTCGACAGTGTCTCCCTGCTCCCTCCTTCTACATCCCCAAGCAGTAGGAGCCTCTGGCTGCCCTACCTGCTCCCCTAGGCATCGTGGCTTAGGGCCCAGCACTGCCCCGGCTCTGGTGATCTTGGGATGAAGCTAAGACCAAGACCCAATGTAAATTCCTTGTGTCCAGACTCCAAAGACTTAGAACGGTCAAAGAATTAAATCTGTCAGGTGCTAGATTCAGAATGGTTTCGTGTTGAAGTCATAAAGCAGGTGAAGTAAATATTTACCTGTAGAATCTAGTCTTGGAGTTTTCTCCAGGCCTCCGCGCTCCTTCAAGCTCCGGGGAAGCTGGCTGGGCAAAGGCTTGTTCGCAGATCGGAGATCCAGTCATGTAGAGGGCTGAGGATTGATGGGGGGTGGGGTGGGGGGGTGAGTGTGTGTTCTTAGGTGGAAGGAGCCCAGAGTCCCATCCTCTTCTGCAGGGAGAGAGCTCTAAGCTTCTGCGTCTCTCCGTGGGGTTCTGCGTCTCTGAGGGGTGGGAGCCTTCACACTTAAAAGAGGACCAGATAACAGCATGCTTGGTCAAGAATAAGATAACAGAGAGAAAAAATTAGGTTTTAATTCATACACAGAGTCCTATACATTTAGTCTAGAGATGAGCGTCCAACCTAAGCTGACAAAAGGAAAAATAAAAAGCTTATGAAAACAGAGGAAAGGGCAAAAGACTTGGGGTCAGGAAGACAGAGAAAGGGGATGAGAAAGCGAGGTCTCATTTGGGATCCTGGGCTTGTAAAGCCCCTGGGTTGTAAAACTGACAGACCCAGGAGATCTCTCTGGCGCCTGTCTCTGGGGGCCCCTTGTTAATTCGGGGCTGCTTTGAAATGTCTGAGTGGTTCTTTGAAGTGTCTGGATGGAGCCAGAATAATTACATCTTTGGACAAATGGAATTTTATAGTTTCTTTCCGGAAATGGGGGGGTGGCACTTTCCCTTATCCGTGGGGAGAGGAGCTGACTCAGACCTCTGCCCAGAAAAAAATCCCACATTTACCCCAGGTGTTACATGTTTCTTTTTCTTTAAAAAAAAAACCATGGCTGATGAAAAAATATAATTTAAAAATATGTGGCTTCCTGGAAATTTGAATTTGTGTTGCTTGAATTGTATTTCTATTGGCCAGGGCTACTTTGGATGGAAAGACCAATCAGGAAGCCACTTGTAACCTCTCTTGTGAGGTGCCTAGTGAAAATACTTTAAGGAAGGGAGAGTTACTTTGGTGCTCAGTTTAAGGCATGGGATCCACCACGGAGGGCAAGGCATGGCAACAGAAATAGGAGGCAGCGAGTAGACATGGAGAGGGGCCAGGCTGTGGAAGCTCAAAGCCCAAGGCTTCAGATCCTAAAGCTTCCAAACCTTCCAGAACAGCACTGCCAGCTACCCAAGTGTTCAAACACACAGGCCTGTGAGGACGTCACATCTAAGCCACAGATTCGCCTTCCATAGTAGCTAGGGGGACACAGCTGAGTTTGCTCCAGGGCTCTGCAGGAAGCCTCTACAATCTCTGGAAGTCACCTGTACCCCTTCCTGGCTACTCTCGGCTAAAGAGCCCGCTTCTAGCGCATGGCTCTCCTGGGTCATCCAGAATGCGAGGTCTTCAAACGTTTCTGTGTCTGAGAAGATGGGGGTAGCCTAGTCGCCACCTTCCAGACTTGCCGGGGATCTCCCCTCCAGGGTCTGAAGAGAGGCTTGTTAAGGACAGTGAGTGGGCGCTGAGAACATGGCTAAGCAGCAAGGTGCTTGCCTTTCATGGGTAAGTTCCTAGGTCTGACCACACACACACACACACACACACACACACACACACACACACACACACATCACACATACACCCCACCAATGATGTGACCCCTATCAAAAACACTAGGGACACAGTCTGGCCTAGCTATGCTATACAGTGGTGCCACTAGCTAAATCACCACGACCTCCAGGGGCCTTATTTTCTGGGTTTAAAGAAGTGATTTATTTATTTATTTATTTTAAAAGAACAGATAACAAACTCTTAACATTTTAGAGGGAAAAAAAATCACTCGGCCCAAGCATGGAGTGCAACTGGAAGGGCAAAGGCAGACTAGGCCCTTGTGTGCATGGCTTCAGGGCTGGGGTTGGGGGTGGGGTGGGGTGGGGTGGCTCCAGCTGTAGATCCTGAGGTGGAGGGGTTGCTTCAGCTGCAGATCCTGTGCTGGGTATGGAGACTCAGCAGTGTGAGGTCCCAGCCCTGGCCCAGGAGGAGCTGAGTCTGGGGAACACCTGCATGGGGGGGGGGGGGGGGGGATGGAGTGGGCTGCTGAGCAGCAGTGGGTGAGATGGGAAGAAGCCAGGCAGTGGGGAGGGCCAAGGAGGAAAGCTTGGGTCATGGCCCCTTGCAGCTGCTCGTTCCTTTCCTGAGTCTACAGACAAGGAACCTACAGGCTGTAAGATGCATCACTAGGGCCCAGTACCACTTCCCTCACACTCATTATTTGAAAGTCACTGTTGATGTTTGGATTCTTCTGGAATTTCCCCCAGAGTCCGGGCTCTCCCCAGCTCTAAAGGAGAAATAAAGTGACACGGTCTCTTTCTTCAACACACCAGCTCAGTCAAGTCCCTGGAGAGAAGAACCCAATTTTCCTCCCTTCTGATGCAAAATATGACTGGCTTTTGGCCAAAATCTGGGTGCGTTCCAGCGACTTCCACGTCCATCAGACCATCACCCACCTTCTGCGCACGCATCTGGTGTCTGAGGTGTTTGGCATTGCCATGTACCGCCAGCTACCTGCTGTGCATCCCCTTTTCAAGGTACACACAGCCATGGCTCCAACCTACCAGGAAAGATCATCTTGGGGAGTGGCTGGCATCCCAGGGCGTGCGAGGGTGGGGCGGTGGTGGCTAGGAGTAAGCTGCAAAAAAAGGGGACTGGGAAAGACATTCAGGGACCAGGGCCAGAGCCTGCCATAGCCCACACCTTTAATCCCAGCATCCGGGAATCAGGGGCAGGCAGGTCTCAGAGTTTGAGGCCAGCATGGTCTACAGAGCGAATTCCAGGACAGCTAGGGTGACACAGAGAAAACCTGTGAAAAACAAAAACAAAAAAGGCCAAACCTCCAAACTAACCAAACTGGTGCTTAAGTCTCTTCTTTGTAAAATAGGTCAAAGCATCATAGGGCTCACAGTGAAGCCTGGGCAAGCACCAGAACTGTTAGCAATGAGCATCACAATGGTGTCCACAGGCCTCCTATAGCTCCTGGACAGGAAGGTCTATACACAGACCTTCACTGCCTCTCTGGGCCCAGAGCGATGCTGCTCTCGGCTGGCCTAGGCTGGGCTGGGAGTGCTGAGTGAAGATTTAGACCCTCAGGAAAGTTTCCCCTCCCCCACCCAGCTGCTGGTAGCCCACGTGAGGTTCACCATCGCCATCAACACTAAGGCCCGGGAACAGCTTATCTGCGAATATGGCCTTTTTGACAAGGTGAGTTCCCTCTCATGTGGGGCTTGGATGAGCTCTGCCTTGTGGCTCCATCCCTGAGGGCTGACATGTGTGAGAGACTCTGGCCCTTCTACCACCTGCAGCCAGCTCTCCTCTTCCCTGTGCAGCACCAGGGCTGCTACACTGGCTTGTCTCTCTGACACCTTTCTATGTACCTATCCTGTCCCATTCCAGCCTGAGCTTCCTCCATAAACCTTAAAAGATACTGTGACTTCTCCCACACACTACCATACCCCTGGCCATCCTGCCTGTGACCTTTGGAGCATTTGAACAGAGGTGTCCAATCACCATCCACCCGGCTCCATGATGTTCCCAGTTCTTTGAAGCTGATTGGCTGCCCCGGAGTTCTACTCTGCACAAAAGCCTGCTCTCTGCCGCAGCAGCCATATAGTGCCCAGTGTGTGTCACCCTCTCATAGAAGTAGGAGCTTGGCCTGCTTAAAGCTAAACAGCTCTCCTGTTGCACCTCACAGGAGTAGGGAGAAGTTGTCTGAGTACCTGAGGCCCAGCCACCCCACTGGCCTTTTTAAGTCTCTTGTAGATGAATCTGGGGGTATAGGTATGGACCGCTAAGGAGAAAAGCATCCAAGCTCTCTGAGAGGGCTCTCTCTCTGCTCTCTTACCAGGCCAATGCCACTGGGGGTGGTGGGCATGTGCAGATGGTGCAGAGAGCTATCCAGGACCTGACCTATCCCTCTCTGTGCTTCCCGGAGGCCATCAAGGCCCGGGGCATGGACAACACTGAGGACATCCCCTACTACTTCTATCGTGATGATGGACTGCTAGTGTGGGACGCTATCCAGTCGTGAGTGCGACCAGGTTCCGTGGGGAAGGGAAATCTTGAGGAAGCATGGTGGTGAGGCAGACCTACTCCTGTTGGGTGTCGATGGAGGGAAGGGGGGTGGCCGAAGTCAGACATTAAGGAATGACAGGAGTGCACGAGGGACCTGCGGGACACCGACTTCTGCCTGCCCTCCTGAGCCAGGTTCACAACTGAGGTGGTGAACATCTATTATGAGGATGACCAGGTGGTGGTGGAGGACCAGGAACTGCAGGACTTCGTGAAGGATGTTTACGTGTACGGCATGCGGGGCAGAAAGGCCTCAGGTGAGCTGCCAAGAGTCTCTGCTTCTGTTGCGGGGCCCATGCCTCTTGAGGAACAGGAGGCAGGAGACTGCCTCCAAGGGCACCCACCCACCTGAGTGCCTCCCTCCCATCTCATCTCTGAGTGTCTTGTCTGGGCAGCTCTTTGAAAACGTGGGTCGTGGGAGGGTGGGGAGCCAGGACAGAGGCTGAGCCAGGTATCGCTCACAGGGATGAACTCATGGTGTATGGCTCCATCTTAGGCTTCCCCAAGTCCATCAAGAGCAGGGAGAAGTTGTCCGAGTACCTGACGGTAGTGATCTTCACGGCCTCAGCCCAGCATGCAGCGGTAAACTTCGGCCAGGTAGGCCTAGCTAGCCCTCTCTAGGGGAGAACTGTCTCAGGTATCCCACAGTGGAAGCCACCACCAACCTCCCACCTCATTCCTCCCCACGTCCACCCCCAACACCTGGCCCAAGGGCCTGCCCTGTTGGCCCTTGCATCCCCACGTAGCCTGGAGCCAGCAGCAGAAGGCATGGACTCTGCATGTACACCTGAAGGCTCCCACCTGCCTGGGAACAGATGCAGGGAGGAAAAGGGTCTGAGGAGGGAGAGGACATCACTAAGGGGAGGCCTGGGACCCCTGGCAGAAAAGCAAAGAGGATGGCAAAGGAGGGGGACAGGTCAAAGGTATGGCTTGGGAAACTAGGAGTGGGCCAAGAAAGGTAAGGTGGGGACATCAGAGAGGTGGGTGGTGCCCAAAGGGAGAGATGGTGCCTGCTAAGCTGGTTCCCTATGAACCAAGGAAATGTAGGCATGTGGGTCAGAGGTGGGCAGGCACTGGGCTTCTGGGGCACCCACGCTGTTGGTGCTGTTTCCACAGTATGACTGGTGCTCCTGGATCCCCAATGCTCCTCCCACTATGCGGGCCCCACCACCCACAGCGAAGGGCGTGGTCACCATCGAGCAGATTGTCGAAACTCTACCAGACCGGGGCCGCTCATGTTGGCATCTAGGCGCAGTGTGGGCATTGAGCCAGTTTCAAGAGAATGAGGTGAGACTAGGCATTGCTGGAGGCAGCGTGGGTCACTTGAGTTTCAACCCCATTTTCCAGCCCAGGGCTTTGGGGCTCTGGCTCAAGCTAGACACCTGCAGCCAAGAATCCTGACTCTAAGGTGGAACTGCTAGAAGGGGTTGGGAGGGGGTGGTACTCCACCCCAGGTCCTCAGCCTGGACCTGAGCCCAGGGTAGGCTGGCAGCGGAGGGGATAGGCTCTGCCCCAAGTCACCAGAGGGTGTGTGTATGTGTGTGTGTGTGTGTGTGTGTGTGTGTGTGTGTGTGTGTGTGTGTGTGTGTTATCATCCCCTACCTCACCCCCAGTTCTTGATAAGTGGCTTCCTAGCTCCCCATAGGCAAAGTTAGAGCTTCCTGGTTCTTTCTAGGCACTCACAGCCATGCTAAGTGAAGGTCTTGGTGGACACAGCCCTTTGCAGTGCTTCAGTGCTGTTTGTCCCCATTGGCAGTACCCTTCTGCCCGTCCCAGGCCTGCTAATGTGCTGGTTCAACGCTCAGTATGAGCAGAGGAGCTGTCCCTAGGAGACTGACTTCTTTGTCAAAGGATGTCAAGTCTGACTTACTTTTTGCAAACTAAACCCCACATCTCCCCACCTCTTTTCCAGTCGCCAACACTGCAGATGTTGGTGTAAGCACACTACCTGCAGGGTGCTTCCCCCCTACCTCCAATCCCATTTTCCCTCCCTGACACCCAGGGCCTTTGCCTGTCTCAAGCCTTAAAAGGAAGATGGAAAAGACAAAAGATAGCAGGATTTTGTAGCCACAGAACCTCCAGGTTCCTCTGCCTTAAAAACCACTTGGCAACCAGGAAGTAACTTTGTTTTATAGCTCCAACCCTGAGCCTTTTGTAGGGAAAAGGAGGTAGCAGTTGTATAATCTGCTTTTTAAAAAATTGACATAGTCACCCTGCGGTGGCGGCACATGCCTTTAATCTCAGCACTTGGGAGGCAGAGGCAGGTGGATCTCTGTGAGTTCAAGGCCAGCCTGGATTACAGAGCAAGTTCCAGGACAGCCAGAGCTCAGAGAAATCCTGTCTCAAAAAAAAAAAAAAAAAAAAAAATTGACATAGTCATTTGTATATTCATGAGATAAAGTTGGGTGCGTCTATATATTGATACTGTTCAGTTATGACATCTGACCCCGAACAAATCACTCCCTTGACAACGTTCAGAATCTTCAGGTTTATACAGATAGACTCTATCATTAACTATTTACCCTACCCTGCTGTAGAACATTACTCACTCCTCCTTTGAACTCAGCAATCTGCCGTTTCTCCTCTTCTCTGGTAACTCCATTGAGATGATCAGCTAGGACTTTCTTTTTTAGGCAGGGTCTTACTATATAGCCCTTGCTGGCCTGGAACTCTCAAAAGATCTGGCAGCCATTGCCTCCCAAATGCTGAGATTTTTTTAAAAGGTGTGCGCCAATGCACCTGGTGAGATAGCAGTTTTTAATATCCCATATATGGTAGTTCCATCTGCTTCTTTCTCGTAACAGTTTGGCCCCCAGGTTCATCTGTGTTCCAAAGACAGGATTTCATTGTGCATGGCCAAGTAGTATTTTATCATGTATCACTCTCAGCAGGCAGCAAAGGTCAAAAGTGTTAAGGGTTGAGTGGATACACCTCTTCCTCCCTCCAAAGGACGAGGCCTACCAGTCTATATGGCACCATCTTAAACTATCTTTCATGGTCTGATCCCCAGCTGTTTCTGGGCATGTACCCAGAGGAACATTTCATTGAGAAACCAGTGAAGGAAGCCATGATTCGATTCCGCAAGAACCTGGAGGCCATTGTCAGTGTGATCGCCGAGCGCAATAAGAACAAAAAGCTCCCCTACTATTACCTGTCACCAGACAGGATTCCCAACAGTGTAGCCATCTAAGACTGGCCATCCCTGCCCCAGCATCTCTCTGGGACAGCCAGTGGCTTTGCCGGCCAGACCGCAGCTTGCCTGGCAGGCTCCGTGAGGACCTTCTGGCAGCTGGTGCCTCATCCAAGCTAGCAGTGCCGCTCCTGGGCGGTCTGCTTGTAAACTAAAGGTCACTCTAGGATGGGCAGGGGCAGCACAAAGCTTTCGCACATGCTACTTCTTCCTGACATCGGTGGTTGTACGGACACAGTTCAGGGACCTCCCACTCAGAGCAGGGCTGTACAGCTATGTCCCCCAGGCCACCTCAGTGCTTCCTCACTCAGCAGCAACAGTGCATCAGAGTAAGTGACAACTGTTCTGCGTGGGCCAGGGTACCTCTCCATTTATGCTTTGCCCAACTGCTTGCATGTAGCAAGTGCTTAAAAAGACTTCTTGAATTAAGAGTTTGTTAGGGGAGGGGAATAGGGTGAAAGTGGGAGGGAGGAATGGGAGGATACAAGTAATGGGATAACAATTGAGTTGTAATCTGAATAAGTCAATTAAATAAAAATATAAAATAAAACTTAAAAAGAGTTTCTTATAAAGTTCATTCAAAACAAGTGTCATTCTACATGCCATGTTCCCGTCAAGGCTGGCCCCGCTGCCGCCAAATCCACTATTTTCCTTTGATCACCAATTAAAAAGCTGAAGCCTACTACCTTCCCAAGTCACAGTATCTTCCCTGCTCCACACCAATGACCCTTTCTAGTTTTGTGAACTCCACAGGTATTCCAAATTAAACATACAAATCTAAAAGTTTGAATTTATGCTAGGATCCATATGTGAGCAAGCACATGTAACATTTGTCTTTCTGTGTCTGTCACTTGATCCATTTACTTGCTAATTTTGTTTCTGTGCAGCTGAGGAAAATTCCATCATATACGGCTGCCACACTTTCACTATCCATTCAGCAGCCGAAGGATGGCCAGGTTGCTTCCTAGTCTCTGCTGTTGCCTTCATGAATGAATGGCTCTCCCTTACAGAAGAGAGACCTGGAAGGACAGGGCCCCCACCACGTCTGCTCCTGTGCCCTGGGCTAGCACGAGCATCACGGTCTGCATCCCTTCCTTTTCCTGCCAGCAGGGCATCTGTGATGACTACGTGACATGACCCAGACACTACAGACAACGTCACAGGGATCCACTCCCCGCCGCCTTACCTCTGGACCCTCTCGCCCCATGGCCTCACTAGTCTTCCCTCATGTGCGGGCTGGATGTGGTTCCCTAGCCTCCTCATTGGAAAACACTCATCACAAAATTCCTTTGTAAGAAAGGCTTTATTGCTACCTTTAGACACCCCGTGTATAGCACAAACAAATCCCTTGTACAGAGAATTATTCAAGCGGTAATACTGAGAAACAGTGAACATACACAAAGGATTAAAAAAATTAGAGATTTAGATTACTAGAAAGTTTCTAAGAAAAAATTTAAAATGTGAAGTGCTTTTTAGAAACTACACTACACACACCAGTGTAAATTTGGTTTTTATTGACAATCAACTTTAAACATTGCATCTAAATGTGCACCAGTTACACACCTTCATCAATCACTTCCTACACAAAGACATGCCTTTATCTCCCTGTTTTGGGCTTTCCCTGGGCTACAGCCATAAGCTGCATTATATTTCAAATACGCATTTGAGTGTGTCTAACCATACCCACAGGGCTACAGCTTTTCATCCTGCCTGTACAGCCTCTGGCCTCCTGTCATTCAGACACTACCCAAGGCCTTGAACTGCCCTGTCCCTCACTGCCCAAGGCCTGCAGATCTGTGTCCAGGTGGAGATAACCACAGGTTTGGAAACTAGGCCTACATGACTGAAGAACATACTGAAGCCAGAAAAGAGAGACACAGAAACCTGGAGTAAGAAGAGAACTTCTACAATATTTCCAGGAAATTCTTTCAATAAATTTGAGCACAACCCCCAACTACTTACAGCTAAAGCCAAAGGTGTGCCAATGGGTCTATGACACAGGGAAGTGGAGGCCCAGGTAGAGAGAAGGGCTGGCAGTGGCACCCTGAGACTACCTCCTTCTTCACGACCCACAAGCACAAGCCCTCCCGGCCCCAAGGCCTCATCCTAGATGTTCTTGGCTGCTTGGTTCAGCCATATGCCATTTCCCCATACATCCAGGCTCAAAGTAAGGAGCAATGAGATAAACAGACAACCCTGCAAAATTACTCAGAGGACAACAAGGACAGGAGGACCTGGGTAGACCCAGAGCTCTGCCAGCATGCTTCACAGCACATGCCTTGCAAGTCTCCTGCACTCAGTCACCAGTGGATACAGCTGTTTGCTAGATCAGACAAGCTGCAGGAAAAACAAGCAAGGGGGAACTGGGAGGGGAAGAGGGATGAATGACAAATTTCATCAGAGAAGCCAGAGAAGAGATGGCCTTAAGCCACGGTTTTAAAGTCACCTTATCTATGTGGTGGTACAAGCCACCTGGACAGCTGGCTGTGCCCTCTCCTCTCTGCAGAAGCCTCAGTGCCTGGTTGGGACTTTATACTTAAACCCACCTCCATCTTCATGTGACTGCCCACCCAGTGTTGGAGCATCATGTCAAGGACAGATGAACAGGACCAGGGGCTCAGCTGCAGCAGCTGCTGAAGAATGCAGTCAGGGCTCCCTAGTGGGCAGTCTGTAGCTGCCTGGTGTGCTCAGACTGAGAAGGTGTGTGAGTAATTGCACTTTGGGGCATAGTGAACACAGGGGGACTTCTGTGGTCTGGAAGAGAAAGGGCAGGCTGACCTAAGGGGTGGGCTGATTGGATAATGGCTGAAAGCCCTGGCAGAACAGCTCCACGACTGAACCTCATGTCCCCAGAGAGTAGACAAGGGGTAACAGGACGAAACCTGCTCCCACAAGCCTTCCAGCCTCCGCCTGTCCCTGCAAACTAAACACAGGGCTTCCTCTAGGAACCACAAAAGATTCATCTTTGGTTTGCCTCAGTCTGTGAAGGTAAGTAGAGCAGCCAAAGTTGAGGGAAATGGACAGGACCCTAGGCATTGCCCCACCCACCTCAGGAGGCTCTGAAGACCCTGTAGCCGACAGCAGCCACTTGGAGAGTGCACTTCTGGGGTCCCTCTTGTCACATTGTGAGTTGACTATTGCCAGGCACTTTTGACAATGACCTTCAAGAAAACAAAGGTTTAGCAGACTTCTTAAAGGGACAAAGGCCATTTAAAGATGGTGATTTGGCTTTGTCTGTCCTGTGAAAAATAGTGTAGGTGGTAATCCCAATGACAGAATAGCTCACGCATGGAGGTAAAGACCCTAAATGATCCTGTCAAGTCCAGTTAAGGCGATGAGTGGGTGTGGACCAGGTCAGGACACAGTGGCCCACGCAGCTGGCTGCTCATGCCAAGGCCTCATCCCAAAGCTGACCTATTCAGCTCCTAGCCCTCAGCAGTAACACCACAGAACGTTGGCAGCATAGGCAAATGAATGTGTAGAGCAGAGGTGGATCATGGGGTGCCCACAATGCGTGTCCACTCCATCTGGAGACATGCGTTGGTCAAAGGAGCATTTTTTAAATACTCAGTTTGATTCAGATCCATTAGATCTCAAAACCCTTCCATTTCAATGCTGACAAAAGAGAAATGTATAGGTGGGCTCATGAGATAGGACTTCTCAGGAAACCAGCTGAGACCAGAGGAACTACACCCTTAGCATCCATTAAATCCCATGGAGTCTCAGACCTGTCTGTCTTGCTTTAAGCCAAGTCCTTTCTGGACATGGAAGGGCATCTACTACTCAGAATATATAAGGCAGAAATGGTTTCAGTTTGATTTTGATGCAAAGAGAGAACAGGGGCGATAAAGAGAACATTTCTAAATGTGACACTCCAAAGTGTCACTTCCACTAGACACAGAAATTCCAAAATAAAAACTTTGATAAAGTGCTGTTAGCTCACTGAATCACATGCCAGCAGACACAGAGCACCAAGGCTTCATCTGCCCCCGAGCAACGTGGCAGCATCAGCTGAGCGAGTCAGGGGTCTGTGTTTGCAGGCACTGTTCCCCTCAGACTCCTAGCTCCCAGCAGCAGCAGCCCTCCAGGACCATGCTGCTTTGCTCTCCACCAGTCTCCTCCATGCTGCTCTGTCTTCTGGCTTAACTCTGTATTTCCTTAGTCTTCTCAAGACCAGAGGCTGGAACTCAGCCAGCTCCGCATGGATACACGGGCTCTCCCACCTTCCCAGCTCATAGAGAACCCTGGCAGAATGGGCCCCAGTGGCACCTGCCTCACAGGAATTCTAGGATAACCACACCAAGGAAGGTTGAGAAAAAGAGAGGCCACTATAAATAGTCACCTGCCCAGTCTATGCTATTAAATGACAGAAGGAAGGAACACAATTGGCAGTAAACAAATTCCTTCAGCTCGTAGTGGACGTCAAGGAAATGGCACCCTGCACAGCATCAGACGTTAATAATTCCTGCTCCCGTGTCCTCAGGCTCTGTGCAAGAAGAGTTTGTGGTGGAACGACACATCCCATGTCCTTCTTTATTTTCAAGAGCAGGCTCTGTTAGTGCAGACTTTTCAAAAATATTCTTTTTACTTGTTTCTGGACAGTTTTGCACATAGATCACTCTATTGTAAGCCTTGAGTCTTTTCCATAATTGTAGGTACACCTTGCACTGAACATACATAAAGAGAAGACCTCCGGTGAAGCCGATGGCCACAACTACCAGCTTAGTCCAGAAAGGCCACTCCAGGATTCCTGCAAGGGGGGAGACTCAGTCACAAGTAAGCAGGGCTGTTCAACTCTCACAACCAGTCAGCACACTCTACTCATCAAACCCTCCCTCCCCAAAAGCAGCATGAAGGGTTTTTTTCTCACTGTAGTTTACCCTACTCAAATTCCACCTCTTGTCATTGGCTTTGAAGACAGAGAACTAGCCAAAGGGATGTCTGGTGTCTCTTCCTCAGTATTCACCCTTTGCAAACCTAACTGTTCGAGCCCCAGGACCTGTATACAGCACTCACCTGTCACCTGACCCTGCTTGATCTCCTCTGCTGTGCGATCAATGAGCACATACAAGGACCACACCACACAGGTGATAGCAATGACATGGAACGTCACTGAACACATGATCTTCCTGCGCTCACTGGCAGTCATTTGCAACTTCTCCCACTGGAAAGGACAACACAGAGAGCATAAGGCACAGACTCAGAACAAAGGACCACAATGGCAGTGAGTGTTGCTCATGGCTATGATCGGCTTTCTTCCCTCCCTCTCCCAGGACAGATCAATATCCCCAAACACCCCAAACTACTTTAAGCCACTTGGCTTCAACAAAGTAGCAGACACAGGCAGCTTCCTATGCAATGAAGAGAAGCTAGGACTGCGCTGGGCAGTGATCTCCCATCAGCTAGTCGCTTACTGCTGTAAGCAGAGAGTGAAGGAGCATGTCAGTTGAGACCAGCTGCTCTGTGTTAGGGCTGTGCTAACTGACATGGATGAGTGGAGAAGTGATGATGCCACAACACACTAGGGATGGGTCACATCTATGTTGTAAAGGTGAACGGCCGAAGGCTCTCACTCTTTAGTCCTTTGCTACTTTGACAGCAACAGCTTGAAATCGATGCTTAAGAGATCCTGGTACAAGCAGCCTCTGCCAGGGCCATCCCTCTAGGAGCTCATTAACTTACTCCAAACAGACTGGCCTTGTCATTTACAGGTTCCCAAATCAGAAGAAAAGACATAAAAGCAGAGAGAGAGAACAAAGTGTAAACATTTTGCATACCTTCTGCTAATGATGGCCACAGATATCAGGCTAAGCTGAAAACAGAGCTTCACTGATGATCTGTACTAGCCGTGTTACAGAGTCATGTGACAGATTGGTACAGAGTAGGTGCCAGGAGACTCTGACCAGGCAAAACATGTTCTTGAGCAGCTTGTACCTGCCTGCTTTAACACCCAACTGCTTTCTGTTGGGGTGTTAGAAGCAGTAAGATCCTGGGGTTTCCCACCTGAAGCAGAGCCAGCATGTTGGTGTTTTCTGTGCCTGGATTCCCACAGCTCAACCCTTTACACTCTGGAAGTACTCACACGCACCACCTCAGTGGATACTTTCCTGCACAGGCAATCCTTTAAAGCCCTTTCACATTGCCTGCAAATCTTACATACCTAGAACTACTCCCAAAGCCAAACTATCTACAGTGCTCCTCCTCCCATGAGATTGGCCTATGAGATCACTTCTTTCTCTGTGTGGTCCACTGCCAGCAAACTTTGCATTGAACCGGCCCCATAATGTGTAAGTTCCCTAGCACCTTATATATTAATGTTGTTGGCAAAGTAAGAGTCTTTTTTTCTCCTTCCAAATATGACCTTTTGTGCTGGGCAAAGCAAGAGAAGTATGAAACTGACAGGTACAAGTGGGAGGCTAGTGCCAGGAAGGCAGCAGAGACTTGGGCAACTCCTCATCTAGCAAATCCTTAGCACAGACAAACTGTGCTCAACTAGGCTGTGTGTTGGGAAGAGACACTCGTCACTGAGGGTCCAAACAAGAGGCACATAAGAAGCTAAATGCTGAGCTCACTGTTGCAGGGTAGTTGGTGGTCAAAGGACAACAGGGAGAGCAAATCAGTCTTGGTGGGAAGGAGAGAGACACACTCTGAATAAAGGTCAGACCTGAGCTACAACATCAACTCCAGCCCCTGATTTTTAGAGCAGTGAACACAGTGGTCAGAGTATAGTCTGAAAGGGTGACTCTACCGGAGCGCCCCTTTTTACGTACTTTCCTCAAAGGTTTCAGCTTGGTCTCCATGATGAACTCGTACTTGCAGAGCTCACAGCAGCGCGTGTCAGAACTCTTGATCCACTGCTGCAGGCAAGCCTGATGCACAAAATGGAGGCTTCCTGTGCAGTGACAGGGGGTGATCAGAGGGCTCTCGTCATCTCCTTCACAGTGGCAGATCCTATGGTGGAAGGAAACTAGTCAGTGAAAGTACAGCCGCTAACGGAAGATGACGCTAAACCAGAAGGCCACTCCTCTGCCAACAACAGCTCAGAAATGAACACCATAACAGTGACTGTCAGCACAGAGACACACAAGCGGAAATGAGAACAATCACGATTAGCTGGACGTCAGCTTACCACATCAGCAACATCAGGATGGCATTGGCAACAGAAAGGGAAGAATGATACAAGAAGTGACAAAATCGGCATTTTTAGGGCAGACTTCAAACTTTGAAAAGATAAAATTTAGACAATAAAGACACCTTCCAGATCTAAGGCATTAGAGGAAAAACATTTCTGTAAACCAAAACGAGCGTTCTTACCTCCGAACACCAGTGGCTTAACAGGCTTCCTCTCTAGCAAAATCACACCCTCATCATCACAGGCACCAGAGCCACACCCTTCCACCTTCTCTTGGAGACTGAGCAGAGACCAAGTACTTTGTTTCCAGTTAAAACTCCCCATGGCTCTGCAACTCCCTCTCTTTTGGGGACTAGCACAGCACCGAGTGAGAATTATTAAAGCAGCCAGTATTCCCAAGGGATCATCAGGATTCAAGCACTAACCTCCAAAGAACAAAGATGCTTCCCAACAGCTGAGCAACAGGTAGGAACAGCTGTTCTGAAGACAGCCTGGCCCAGGCTGGCTAGAGTGCTGGGTTACTTGAATCAGGAACAAGTTTTCTGACCCAACCATAAGAAATCTAACAGCTGACACTGAGAAGGGAGACTAGTGGAGGCACAGGAGTGGGGACAGAGAAGCTCAAAGAATTTTTGGTAGAGTCTCGACCTTGGCAAGGGTAGCACACACCTGAAGTCAGAAAGAAGGGATGAAGGGATGTGGGCAGGCTACTGGAGACCAGTCACTCCCCACCACGCTCACAGGGGCAAGCTAGAAAGCGGGTGCTTTCTTCCCCCATATTTAGGCAAAGCCTGCTTATTTTGCTCAGAGGGGTCGACATGGCCTTTAATATGTGTAGTTTCTGTATCTTATGATGTTAGCTTCCAAGTGTTATCACTGTTTGGAGGACACAAATGCTTTACAGCTGGCAATTGATGTCTTACTACTTCACTTTCCAGAAACTTCACATATTAAATCAAGGTAAGGTTATGAATATGTTACCAGAAACAGCCAGATAGTGGTTCCTGGCAAACCAACCTGCAGGCATCCCCTGAGGTGGACACAGGAGAGATGGGGGTGCATTTTTCAGAGAGTGGAGAAGGACAATCCAGGTCACTGTCCTTCTCTACTGAGCAGAGGGGTGCACGCAGGACCCTGCTCTTCAGTTTGACAGACGTTGTGTCCTCAAAGACGTCGTCATCTCCCATTTCATCAGAACAGAAGTCCGTGCTCCCTGCCAGCCAGCTGGAGGACTTGGCAGTATACAGATGGCTGGCATGGCTCTCCAGCTCATGGAACCTATGCAGGCTGCTGGCACTTGAGCCACGGGAGAGTGAGAACAGGTACCGGAGCAGTCGTTGGCTTCTCAACCTGGTCTCGCCATCAGCTTTCTCCTCCAAAAGTGGGATGCGCACACTCCCCTTGCCAGCTTCCCTCTTTGAGGCAACTGAATGGTTGGTGGGGAGGGCTAAGACTCGAGAGTGTTTGGAATGACCGAAGGGTGGGCAGTGCTCTGCTCTTTTTTCATGATGGAGCCTGTTCTTTTTGAGAGATGGGCCTTGAGGGAGCACCAATTTCCCTTCAGAACATGTTCTTTCCATATAGTCAAAGCTCTCGAAAGCATCCTGGGTCTTCTCACCCACATCACTTAGTGACTTTGAGAATCTGAGTGCTCTTCTTGCCTTGGTATTCTTAGCAGGCCTCAAAGCTTGGTCCTGGTCTGAACCAAAGGGATTTCTCTTTGTTGCCTGCAATGTGTCTTTACAGATAACTGTCACAGTGAGCCCTTGTGTCAGAGAACTCTGGTATGGAGGAGCTTTCAAGACAACAGCAGACTGCACGGGACTGTAGTGACAACACTCAGAAAACACTGCACTGGAACTGCATGCAGAACAGTGGAATAAAGCACAGAAAGGAAAAACAAGTTTAAAGAGAGCAGACATCAAAGTGGAGAAATGAGACTGTCTTATAACTTGGCAAGCAAACAGCACACAAAACCAGGCTGTTTAGACCCAAGGTGGAATGATCAAGTAAACGGAACCCTGAGGATTCTGGGCCGACACAAGCCACAGGAACATGTGAAGCCGAGTGTTACCTGCAGATGTCCTGGTTGGACGGTGTGACAGAGGAGCGAGGGAAGGAAGACACTGGCGCCGTCGTGGATGGAGGACTACTCCCAGCCTGCAACGACACACCTTCAGTCAGGGTTTATTAAGAGACCAAGAGACCCAGACACACTGTCTCCTTGTGGATGTCTGCTAGTTCCCACTGCTTTGAGAGGAATGTTATGTTTTGTTGAGACAGGGTCTCATTTTGTCACTTTGGCTGGCCTGGAACTCACTGTGTAGACCAGGCTGCCCTGAACTCACAGAGATCAGCCTGTCTTTGCCTCTGAGGGCTGGGATTAAATGTACACACTACTATGCCTGGCTGGAAAAATCATTAAATTCCTACAAGTCCAGGCAAGGCAATTATGACAGCATTTTTTTCTCACTGTGGAGAAAAGTATAGCTAAGAGATACTTTGTCACCACAGACTATCTCTTCCAAGCTCTGAAGATTCAGCAGCCCTTCTCCACTAATACCTCCCACACAGAAGCCAAGTGATGGGCCTCAAAACCGTACCGCCTTGTCACAACTCTGGGCCAAAGATCCCAGGGCTAAAAAGGAGATAGGAGCATATGATGGTTCCCAAGAAGTCTACTCTTTGAATTCTGAATTGTTAAGGAACATACTCAAGAAATTTAAACTTGAAAGAACATGTAACAAGAGCTCACAGGACACAGTAAGGCCTGTGAGCAGTGGTGGTAAACAAACCAGAAGAAGGGAAAGGATCTAAACAGGGTTTATTTCAGTAAGAAACGGATGAAGATAAACAGGAACCAGAAGAAGAACTGAACCAAGGATGTAAAACCACTGCAACTCCCGAGGCTTTAACAAGACTCATTCTCTAGCCTTCAGGGCCCTGGCACCTTTCACACACCTTTATTTTACTGACAGTCACAGCCCATGCTAGGTATGAAATCTGTGAGGTTTTACTGTTGTACAAATCCCAGAGTAGACTTCTGGAGACCTACATGGCACAGTCCAGTCACTCCACGTGGCCTCCTGAGCTGGAGTTAATATGAGATGGGTGAGGCTGCTGGTGCTATGATGCACTGTTTTACAGTGCTCCTTTTATTTACAGCATTTCTTTTATTCTCTTCCTATACAGCTCGGCCTGCAAGCTCATGGTCCTCTTGCTTCAAGCCCCCAAATGCCAGGATTAAAGTGTGTGCCAGCACGCCTGACTCACAGTAAGAGAATGCACTCTAAACTAATGATTACTATAGTACGCAGAGCACGGACACCACTGGTTATTGTTATACCCTGTTTATTAGCTGTGCGGATACAGCAGCACTGCACCAGCATCCACACAAACACATGAGTAATGTACTGCACAAGGCATTCAGACAGCTACAGCATTCCTGGAGGAATTTTCCACCTGCATCACGATCTTATGGGACCACTGTTATTCAGTCCATTGCAGGTCAAAATATCACTGTGTGGCACATGCCTATGAGCACATCCATGCCTCCTTACAACAGGGAGCCTAAGTGACAATCCACTCTGTGAAACCCAGCATCATTCATTGAGTAAGTTCCATCTTACCTAAAGCCTGCCCCATGATTCCAGGGAGCTCTACACTGGCCACAATTCTCAGATTAAGAACTAGCCTCGCCTTCTAAGTGAACCCTAGGAAGATACTCTCATCTTGGCACTCTACCAGTGGAACATCAGCTATATAAACAGTGCTGCTACCTCCCAGAACCTGCCCTCTGTCCCCTACTGCCAGTGTCTAAGCATACTACTAGCCTAGGAAAAGACAAAACAAAAACCAACTTTGCAGCACAAAATTAAACATACTCTATCCAACTCAATCTCAAGAAATTTGATTATGGAGATAGATGCTACCACAATGTATGTATACAGTGAAGTCTCCAGGATTATGCAGTTAGCACACCTGAGTCGTCAAGGAAGCTGCACTGTCTAACGGAATGTGCATATGGACACTGGGCAGCACTCTAGTTAGCTGGTCAGTTTGACCCAATCTAGAGTCATCTGGGAGGAGGGAACCTCAGCTGGGGAAATGCTTTGATCAGCTTAACCTGTAGGCCAGTCTGTGGATGAATTTTCTTGCCTGATGAATGATATATAAGGGTCCAGACCACTGTGGGCAGTGCCACTCCTGGGCAAGGTAGCCCTGGGCTATATAAGAAAGCAGGCTCAGCAAGCCAGTAGGCAGTGTTCCTCCATAAGTCTGCTTGAGCTTCTACCTCCAGGTTCCTGCCCTGCTTAAGTTCTTGCCATGATTTCCCTTTGTGAAACTATGTAAACTGTAAGATGAGGTAAACCCTTTCCTCCCCAAGTTGCACAGTTCTGGTCTTTCTCAGAGCAAAGGGAAGCAAACTAAGACAGGAATCAGTACCAGAATCACAAGGTATTGCTGTGACAGATCTGATCAATGTTGTTTAAGGAGGATTATGAAAATGTTTGGAATTTTGGGATAGAAAAGACATTAAGTACCCATAAATTAATGAGCTGTTATAAGAACTTAGAAGACAAGAATGCTGAGACCAGTTCAGAAGATGGATGCCTGATTTATGTATTTTATAGGGGAGGGCTACTTATGGGTTACTTAGAGTTGAAAATCTGTGTTTTCTAGTCAGCCGTGATTAAATAATTAGATGTGGTCAACAAGAGACCAGAACTAATGAAGTGAAATATTTGCTTTACTGGGACAATTAATGCTGGAGCTGAAAAATCAGGATTAAAAGAAAGCAGCATCATTAGGTGAAAGCTATTGGGAAGCATTCTCTCATGATGAGCACATAGAGTTGTGGTTCAGAGATGGCCAAGGCTGCATCTCAAACTAGTACCTGATCTTAATAACGTACAAGAGCTTCCAGATGGTACAGGTTTTGATGGCATGAAAGCTACAAGGTTAAAGGGGTCAAACTTGTACAGCAGCTGAGGCTTGGCATTGTAAATCCAGGAGAAGCCACTGATGAAAGTACAGCCTCAATTGAAGTGTACATGCCAAGATTGAAGGGGTCATGGAGAAAATCTAAAGTTTGGCACCCTGTGACATGGTCAAGTCCCAAAGAGAGGCCGTGAGACCTTTCGTGAAGGTGCAGTCAGTGGAAACAATAGCATATTGGAGTTGCCAGGGCTGTGGGATGACTCACAAGGATAGTAGCAGGGGAGGAATAAAGCCAGCATGAGCCTCTGAGACAAGTGGCATGTGTTGATGATGGGAGAGCCAGAGAAGAGGAGCAGCACAAAGCCCTTTGAAGCCCAAAAGACTGTGAATTCCAGATGTCAGACACTGGGCTACTTAAACATCTGCACTTGGGTTTCGTTTCAATGGGTATTTTAGATAGACTTTGGATATTTTAAAGAGACTGAATTTCTAATGTGTTTGAAAATGTAAAGACCAGGGGACTTTTAAAAAGTATACGCTATACTTTATGTTGTGAAAGTAACATGGAATTTTGGGGTTAAAAAAGAAATGTTATGGTTTAATGGTGATGTGTTTGTATATCAAGTTAACAAGGGATCAACTGTGCTGGTTAGTTTTTTGTCATTTTGACACAAGCTGAGAAGAAGGAACAACAAATGAGAAAATACCTTCATCAAACTGGCCTGTAAGCAAGTCTGTGAGGGCATTTTCTGGATTAATAATTGATACAGGAGGGTCTAGAGCACTGTGGGAAGAGCCATCCCTGCACAGGTTGTCCTAGCCTGTATAAAAAGGTGGGCCAAGCAATCCTTGAGAGAGCAAGCCAGTGAGAATGTTCCTCCATGACTCTGCCTGAGCTCCTCCTCCAGGTTTCTGCCCTGCTTGAGGTGTCCAGACTTCCCTTCACAAGGAGCAGTAAGTTGTAAGATGAAGTAAACCTTTTTCTCCCCCAAGCTGCTTTTGGTCATGGTCTTTTTCACAGCAACATGAAACAAACTGAGATAGGCATATTCTTAAACACATTAATAGAGTTCTTAGGAATCGAAAGTTTGGTTGACTTGGAGATACGACAATAACAAGCCCAGAGTAACTTCTATCACTTCTCAGGGTTCTTCTTTAAATAAAGTGAGAGGGTCTCGGGCATGTGGTTAACACCTCCTCACCTCTCCACCTCATGTCGCATAAGCCCAGCTACATGCATCCCCCTTCTCTTCTCCCAGCATCTTCAATAGGCAGCAGCCACATAGGCCCCACCCACGCCTTTGGAGCTCCTCCTGTCCAGTGTTAAGCGCAAAAGGTCTTTACTGTCAACCACACAGGGAGGAAGCCTGAGACCTATGTTAAAATGTCCAAATTCCTGCCATCTCTGGTATTCTCTGTTCTCTAGTCTCCAACCCATTTTGAGACTGAAAACCTTCATAAGCCAGCTCTGACTACCTGCCACAGGAAAAGCCAAACATATATCATGAGGGCACAGTACCTAAGAGAGGCAAAAGTATATGCTCTTGTTAGATCACAAAGTTTTAAGAAAAAAATTAAAATCTACTTAAGCTATTATATATAAATAACTTCAATAAATGCTTATTTCTTGAATAAAAACAAAAAAGCCAGCAAGCTATGGGTATGCATTTAGAAACCGGAGACCAATGTACATACACATAAATCACCAACATGTTTTTATGTTTTTTTATTTGGGAGTGGGTTCAAGACAGGGTTTCTCTGTATAGCCTTGGTTGTTCTGAACTCACTTTGTAGACCAGAATGGCCCCTAACTCACAGAGATCCTCCTGCCTCAGCCTCCCCAAGTGCTAGGGTTACAGGTGTGCACCACTGCACCTGGCTACCAAAATGCCTTTTAAAGAGACTGATTTGTTGTTGGCATCAAGCTCAGGGAAGTCCATCATTCTCCTAACATGGACCCAGAGGACTGCCCTGACCACAACAAAAAGAAGCCTCTAGCTCCTAACATAGTCCCAGTAGGTTCTGATTTGGTGGTTTGAATGAAGCGTCCTCCACAGCCCTGGACATTTGATTACCTGATCCCCAGCTGGTGGAGTTAATTGGGGAAGCTCAGGAGGTATGGTTTTGTTGGAGGAAGTGTGTCACTGGAAGTGGGCTTTGTGAGCTAAACAACTTTTTTTCATCTTCTCTATCTTCCTGCCTGTAGTTAAAATATGAGCTCTCAGCTTCCTACTCCAGTGGCCACACCTATGCTTTGCCACCATGGACCTTTGACTCTCTGGAAGCATAAACCCAGACAAATTCTTTCTTCAGTAAACTTCCTTGGTCATAATATTTTATTACAGCAACAGAAAAGAAACTAGTACAGAAGCTGGCACTGGAGAGTTGGGCTAGTGCTGCAAGAGGCCCGACCTTATGCTGGTCCCCAGCTGATGGACTGATTGGGAAGGATTAGGAGTTGTGGTGTTGTTGAGGGAGGTGTGTCACTAGGGGGTATGCTTTGAGGTCTCAAAAGCCCATGACATTGCTAGTTAACCCTCTCTGCCTCATACTTGTGGATCAAGATTTAAGTTCTCAGCTACTGCTCCTGCCATGCCTTCCTGCCTGCCCCCATACCCCCTGCCATAATGGCATGGACTCACCCTTTGGAACATGAGTGCCAATAAGCTCTTTCACAACTTGCCTCTATCATGGTGTCTCTTCACAGAAGTTGGAAAGTAACTAACACACTACTTTTTAAATACATGAACAGTTAGTACAATGGAAGACAAACTAGGCCTTTGGAAACAACGCTTTTCATTTGTGTCTGTGTAGGAACTAAGCTTTAATGTAAAACATATGCCTCACTACAGATCAAAGGAAACTGAAAGTAACTACAGGAATGTTATTTCTACAAAGAAAACAACAAAATCAAAATGAATAAAAGAAATCATGCTATGATGTCAGGACAGAGACCTCAGGAGTGAATGTTGACAGCTCCCAGGGAGGAAAGTCTTCCCTCCACACAGGCACTTACCACGTATGTGAGATTCATCTGGCTGGGCAGCCAATCAGTACTGACTTAAAACTACACAAATGAGCTGGGCCTGATAGTCCAAGCCTGTAGTCCTAGCACTCAGAGGCAGAGGCAAGAGATGCATTCCAGGCCAGCCAGAGCTTTATAGCAAGACCTGTGTGAAGAAAACCAAACCAAAGAAACCCAAAGCCAACCAACCAAACTCCCACACAATGACAGCGAACTCCAACAGAAACCTACTGTCACCATTCAGCGGAGCCCTAGGTGTAGCATGGTAAGAATCTCTGCTCAGGAGCCCCAGGAGCAGTAGAGATCTATACTCATTATAGTCACTTGTAGAATGTAGTTCCTGGCAGCATTTAAACACAGAACCCAAGCTGTTTGCAGGCTACCATTCAAGGCTACACTCAAGGCCCATCTCATGACCCTCCCCTATCCTTAGACCCACTTGTGCTGTGAATCCCCCTAAATTCCCTTTCTTCCACCAGCTATAGAAAATGCTCTCCTTTCAAGTATTCATAGCATTTCAGTAAGGCCATGTGTTCAGTCCAGGACAGTCTCTGTACTCAAAGACAGATGTGCTATATGAAAATGGGAGTCCAACTCAGGCCTTCCACAGGCCACAGGGTGGAACACACTGGGGCATGGTATTTTAGAAATCATGTTTATCGGAGTACCTTTTAATTTGTGTTTCCTTCCCAGGAAGTTGTAAAGGTTACTGCCCTCCTACTTCAAACTAAAAGGTAGTGATTTGCTGTTCACCACCCGCTCAGCAGACCCGACTTCATAAAGTAGATGCAGAGGCCTTGCTTGGTGTTTCAGTCACTGAGATATGCAGATGGAGATTATGTCTCAGTGAAATTACTCTGTGAAAGCCCATGCTTCACAGTAAGAGGCTCTCTTCTATAAATAAATATCCAGTTGTATCCAACCTAAACAGTGGCTACAATTAGAGAAGAGGCCACTCTGTGGCTGCTCTGATACATATCATGGCTCTTGCTGGAAGGCTGTGCCAAGAACCAGCCTTCATAAGAGCAATTAACTAGTGTGGCCATTAAAAAGTGAATAGACAGTATAGAATTCATGGAGGAGAATGCATAATAAAGAATTACTGAATACAATTAGTATCTGCATTGCAAATGACTCAACGCTGCCTAGCAAGTCAAACGAACACTGAGTTCTCTTCTTCTGAGCCTGATGGCACAGTCATGTGGACAGCAGTATGTCTCCAGTACAACGAGAGGCACAGGGCGCAGCAGGGAGAGGAAAGCTGCCACAGAACTGCCTTCTTAAGACTTGCCTTCCTAAAGTCTCCACAGCTGGAATAACAACCAAGTAGCTCATGTTTATAATAAAGAACACCAAAGGCAGCAAATTCTAAGCAAAGATGTCTTCACAGATCCAGACACTAAAGTTGTGACCATATAAAGGTTCAAAATCACCAGTGATGGGTTTGGTCCAAGGGCTGTGCCTGTGCCTATGTATATTACTCAAAAGGTCCTTTCACTACTGTAACTTCCTTTAAACAGTGAGTTTTAGGGTGGTAGCAAAGGAGGTCTGACTCCAGAGTCCTCACTGTGCTCTCTGGACACTCCACTGAGTATACCGCCAAGCAGAGTTTAATCATTTAAGTATCAGGTCAAGGTCCTGAGGAGACAACTCAGTCAGTAACCAAGTTCAAAGACAGAGTTCCATTCCTACAGTCAACAGGGCTTGTGGGAAGAAGCTTGGCACTATGGTGCCCACTTGTAATCCCACCACTGGAGAGGTGGAGATGGATGGATCCTGAGGTTTGCTGGCCAGCCAGTCTAGCCTACCTGGCAAGTTCCAGGGTACCGAGAGACCCTATCTCAAAAAACAGGGATGTAACAGCCAAGGTTGTCCTCTGGCCTCCACATGTACATGCACACACTTGTACACTTGAACACACACGTAAGTGTATACACATTTGCACACAAACTAATTATTATCAAGCCAAGCCACAAGCTTGCTGCAAGGATCAAATAAAACCTGAGGGAAGGCAGGATGGTCACATAGAACATCGGTGTTTGCTCGAAAGCTTCTGTGCAGACGACACAGTGAGTTCACAGGCTTCACTTCTGCTAGGACTAACCCTTCCTAGTGTACAGCCCCACTTCCCCTCCTCAGGAGGACAGAGCTTCTGTTTAGGCCACCCGTCTTGCCAGCCTTAATTCACGAGGCACACAGCTAGAGAACGCTGCTGATGAGAACACAGTACACCACACTAGACCTGCTGAGTTTAAAGTAGGAAAATGAAACCAGCCATTTTAAAAGTCCATGGTGCACGCCTTTAATTCCAGCACTCGGGAGGCAGAGGCAGGTGTAATGTCTGTGAGTTCAAGGTCAGCCTGGTCTACAAAGGGAGTGCAGGAAAGCCAGGACTACACAGAGAAACCCTATCTCAAAAAATAAAAGACCAAAAACAAAGAGAAGTCCATACCTCCTTCTCCCTAAAACACACACACACACAACACACACACACACACACACACACACACACACACACTTTTCTAGGTAAACACAGTATATCAGCCTTGGCTTCAGGCATATAGGGCAAGTAGTCTACCACTGAGAAACTACCAACCCATGTCTTAACACAAAAGAAGTTTCTGAAGCTGTCTTAAAATGTTGCAGCCTCAGAAAGCTAGGGTGCTCCCAGCAGCCTCAGTCTTACTCAGTCCTAGGCCCCACAGCTTCTGTCTCTGGGGGTGTTCCTATAACCACCTGCAGGTCTGGCTCTGCCTTGGATTTTTCCTCAAAGGAAGCTTTTTACCCTTTTATCCCATGTCTTGCTTCCTTCCTTCTATTACACCAAGGTTTATGAGGACGGAGAGATTACTCAGTGGTAAGTTTGAATCCCCAGCATCCATGTAAAAAGCTAAGTGTGGTGGTGTTCACCCATAAGCCCAGTGCTTCTGGTGAGGGCGAAGACAGGCAGAGCCTAGAAGCTCACTGTGAGCACTGGGAACAGAACTCCAGCCCACAGGAAGAGCAGTGGGTCTCTACCTGCCTCTTGTATTCCACTCCACTTATCTGCATGCTTTATGTGACGTCATCCTGCTTGTTACTATGTATAGTCTAACTTGAACAGCGACACCTTCCTCCAACACTTTTTTTTTGCTCAGTATTACTTTAGCTAGCTAGGTTCTTTTGTGCTTCCATAAGCATTTTAGGATTTTGTTTCTATTCCATGAAAAAAAATTCTATTGCCATTTTCAAAGAAATTGCACTGAGTGTATAGATTACTCATAGACTATATGTGTTTTCAAAATATTAAGCAAGTTTATTTCTTGTTAGCAAAAAACAATGCGTTGACATCAATCTTCCTGTTTTGATTACTAAAGATGCTTTGAGCCTAGTTATGATTTAAAAATATGGTCTGAAACCACAATTTCTTTTGCACCTTAGAATTCTGATAGGCTTACCTTTATCTATGACCTAGAACTTGTCTTTCATGGCTCAGTATTTTAGTCTACTCTGTGGGCTCAGTGTTCTAACTACACCATGGAGTGAGGGGTTCCTTCTGCTGTCTGTCTGGAGCTCTAAATGCCCCGAATCATCCAAATCTTTTCTCCCAGACTTGGGAGATTTTCTTCTGAATACGTTATTTATACTGTTAGTCTGAAGATCTCGCCTTCTATGGCCTTGACTCACAATTCAGGGTTTTGATGGTATTCAATATACATGGTGTACTTTATGTTTTATTGTTTTATTATTTTATTTTATTGTTGTCAATGTATGAATGTTCTAATTCATCTATCTTAGCATACATTCCTGATACTCCAATTTCCACTCAATCCATTCCAATTTGGTGAGCTTTTCTACAAGTGTTTCATTCTAAACTTTTCTACAATTTCAATTTGACTTTTCAGTATTTCTGTATTTTTGTTCAATTCTTCTTTCATATTCCATACTGATCTTATTTCATTCAGTTCTTTGTATTCTCTCAGTTGATTTAGGAGTTTGTATCATCTTTGATTTTATTACACCTTTTTTTTCTTTTTTGCCCCCGAGACAGAGTTTCTCTGTATAGCCTTGGCTCTCCTGCACTTGCTTTGGAGACCAGGCTGGCCTCAAACTCAGAAATGCACCTGCCTCTGCCTCCCAGAGTGTTGGGATTACAGGTGTGTGCCACCAGGCCCAGCCTATATTGCACATTATTACAGCTATTTTTTGAATTCTTTGTCTGGAATTTCATCTAATTCACTCACACTGGAATCCATCACTGTGGAATTTCTATGTATCAGAGGGATGGCATGTTGCTTGTTTTTCCTGCTTCTTAGATATTTGCACTGGGGCTTGTGCATCAGGGATTATTGGGGTTTTTATCAGCGTATCAGCTATATTTTTTGAATTGAAGTATTTGCAATGCTCAGGTAGGATTAGTTTATTTATAGTAGTAGTTCACTAGCTAAATTCCCAGTGTCTGTCCTCTGGGAACTAGGTGGTAATCTCCTACATTACCTCAGAATGTACAATCACAACTACTGGAGCAATCCACTATGAAACTGATACTACTGAGGTTTAAAACCCCATCACTTGTAACTTCAGTAACTACTGGGGGCAAAAAACAAGGTAGTGAGGTATATGGAAAGATATTAATTAGTAGTCAGGCATAGTGGTTAATGCTTTTAATCTCAGCACTCAGGAGGCAGAGGCAAGCAGATCTCTGAGTTCAGGCCAGCCTGGTCTACATGAGTTCTAGGCCAGAGTCTGTCTCAAAACAAACAAACAAACTACTGAAGTTATGAGTGGAAGAAAAATAGCCTGATGCGATAGGAATTACTATTTAGCCAACTGAGAGAGAAAAGCACTGAGGTGGAAAGGTGGCTGGAATTGGGGAGCTGAAATATAGTCAGAGTCCACAGAATTTAAAGACTGAGATATGGAAGGTTAAAGTTAAGTAAAGAAACTAGGGAGATGGTGCTAAAAGGTACTTTCTACACAAGCACAAGAACCCTCGTTGGATCCTCAGAGCCAACATAAGCGGGCAGAGTAGTGCATGTCTGTTCCTATGGAGAGATGGTGGGTGCAGAGAGGGGAGTCCTGGAAGCTCCCAGGCAAACAGATGGGAAGTGAGGTCTGACAAGTGAGATTGTTCTCTGACTTCTCTCATGTGCCTCACTCAAACATGAACATGTGTGGGTACACATACATATGCTCACAAGCATGCACACACACATGTAAGAAGAGCAGGACATAAGGAAGAACAAGGAAATGAGGCAGGGATGAGAGGTGGATACAGGGTGTGTAAAAGAAGTAGTAAAGCACAGTAGACTGAGCATAAATCATTCTAAATCCTGAGTATTATAAAACTATACTAAGACTATTAGAAGTTATTTATGCATCATAAAAAAGCAAACTAAAACCAAAAAGAGGGCCAAGGGAAATAAATGTATAATAGATTGTAAAAACACCATCTCATCAGTGTTTCCTTGGTGGATAGTTTCTGAACACCTTCCCTCCCACTGATGTTTCCTGTAATCAAGCAGCACTTAGTTCAGCTGTGTGGCTCTTGGTTTCTACATTGCCGGTAGATGTGACCATGAGAGCATCCTCCAGAGTATCCTAAAGGTCCCTTCAGCTTCCCAGTCCTCTGCCTCTGATATCTCTGCTCATTGTATATCATGTCTGTGGTTTAATCTATGCATTGTATCATTTCAGCCTCTCTCTCTCTCTCTCTCTCTCTCTCTCTCTCTCTCTCTCTCTCTCTCTCTCTCTCTCTCTCTCTCTCTCCAGTACTGGTGTGGAGCAAGGGGTAAAGGTGAAAGCCCTTGCTGGAAGCTTCTTGGTCCCCATGGACATGCAGCGGCACTCTCTGCTTCAGGCCCAGATCCATCCTTATCTTTCTCTGTGTGTCCATGGTGTACACAGCTATTGGTCCTGCCTCTACACTCTTCTTCTCTGCCTGTTGCAGCAATGTTGGTGTATGGGAAAAGGAAATTAAAAGCCCTTGCCAAGCAGCTTCCACTGACCTCAGGAACCATGCACACTGGGGTTGATTCTGCTTCAAGTTCTTTGGCCCTGAGTTGCAGAGCCTGCACTGGTCCCGGTCTCACTGACAATGCTATGTCTATTCCTTGGTCAGTTCAGCTAACCACCGCATATGTGCTTGGCTGCAGGATAGAGACATGGGGAAAGGTGAGGCCTGGAGGGTGATCTGCATGAACCTGTCTGAACGGCCAAGGGTCAGACAGAGTAATGATGGGCTGAGAATACCACCCAAAGAAAGATCACTGTGAGGTAAGCTGGTGTCTCCTGGGCCACATCCTAGCAGGCAATGTGCTTCTAGAAAGCTATCTATGGTAACCCACTGCAGAAGTGACAGATGCACTGTGGGACCATGTGCTAAGCAGGATGACGACACATAGTAAGAAAGATGGAACAGAAAGGAAGAGTGAGCCTGGCACCATGTCTGAAGAACTCGGCTCCAGACTACTTAATCCAGACATCTAGTCACCTGAGTCATATAAATTCATCTCCAGCTTCTGCACTCCTAATCGGAGAAACAGACTCTGGTACCTGAGATTTCTCTGCCTCAAAAGTATGATTCGAGAGAGTAGGGATGGAGTTTCTCCTATAAGTCACCTCCCTAGCACATACTCCAAGTTGCCTCACGAGAAAAACATAACTGTCAAAAGCATTATATGGCCCCAGAGTGGACGATAGGAATGCATCAAAGAAAGAGGGGTGTGTAGGGGCTCGGGCAGTAAAGGGCATGCCTCTAAGCATGAGGAAATGAGCTTGGACTCTAGGTTGCCTGGCTGATTTAATGAGCATCACACTCAGTGCCAGATCTGGTGTTTTGTTTTGTTTTGTTTTGTTTTGTTTTAAAGGCAGAGAGCAACAGAAGAAGACACCTGACACTGACCTCTGGCTTCCAGGTTACACATGCACTAACATGCACACAAGAACATGTACATATATACAACACACACAGACACACTCCCTCTCTCCTCTCAAAAATTATAAAAAATGGCAGTATTAATCCATGAAAAGTCTTAAGAATACAAAATCCCCAGGGTACAAAATAATGTATTTTGGTGGCACTTCACCTTAGAAATGTTGCTTGGATGACTCATGGAATGTCCCAAAGTCTTCTCATTCTGCAAGAAAGCCAAACAGGTAGTAATTATTAAGCTCTGATTAAAAACATGCAAAGAACAAGTACTCAATTATAACACTTCTAGTAACAAGCTATTCCTGTAAGTAAACACAAACCACTGTACTAGATATATGGTTCTAGGTATTGGAAATTTGGGCAAAAGTAAATAAAACAATGATCCCTGACCTAAAGGAACTTATCAGGGAAGGAGCAGGATTTTGGAATAATAAAATAAAGCCATAACAATTGTCTTATGACATTTTGAGATTCATAGTCAGGGATGAGAAATCCTATGTTTTCTTATACCTGACAAGGACCATGTTATGAAAAACCACTAAAAGATGAGGAAGAAGGTAGGATGGGTGACCCCACCTCTAACTGTCAAAGTTTTGGTAATGCCCAATTCCCATCCTCTCCATTGAGTATGTCCTGGAGCACAGAATTCTAGGATTACATTGGCCTCCTCCCTCTCATATCGTTAACAACCCACCACAAACTAATTTATCAAGTTCTCCTCTTTTTGCCTCTCAACTTTGTATCTCATGTCCTCTTTTATTGTTAATGCTTTAAGATCTTTTTGTTTGTTGGTTTTTGTTTTTTGAGACAGGGTTTCTCTGTGTAGCCTTGGCTGTCCTGAACTCGCTGTGTAGACCAGGCTGGCATCGAACTCACAACAATCCACCTGCCTCTGCCTCCCGAGTGCTGGGATTAAAGGCGTGCGCCACCACTCCTGGCCAAGATCTTTAAAAAAATAACTTTTCTTTACTGTTCCTCTGCTCATAAGCTAACCTTCTCAATGTGTAACAATGGGACTGTAACTATTTTTAGAGACAGGGGCCTCTAATGTGGTGATTAATTTGTAAAGAAGTCACTAACGAGGACCACAGTCCAATACTGGAAGCATGCTGGCTGGACTGGAGATACTCTAAAGAGACACTGTGCCTCTCCCTTGGCTGTCAGTACTGAAACAATAGATTCCAAGACATTGAAAGTTCCCCAGGAATGTCATGTAGAGAAAGAAAAGGGTGGGAACATGGTGTCAGCAAAAGGAAAGCTTGTCTCCCAGACAGAAATTTCACATAGTCCTGACAACTTGTCATATGTACACAGTGGTAAAAGGCAGGACCACATCTTCACCAGGACTACTTAACCAAGTGTGTGGGGTTGTTGGAGAACGGCCTCCGCAGGCGCTTATGTTGAATGCTTGCTCCCCAGTTGGTGGAACTGTGGAGTGTGGCCTTGTTGGAGAGCTGTGTCAATGGGGGGTAGACGTTAGAGTTTCAAAAGCGCCTCTGTGTGTCTGTGCCTCCTATTTGTAGATCAAGATGTGAGCTTTCAGGTGTTCCTGCTGTCATGCTCTGCCATCATGGACTCTAACACTCTGAAACTGTAAGCCCCAAATTAAGTGCTTTCTTTTACATGTCAACTTGGCCATAGTGTTGTACCGCTGCAACAGAAAAGTAAATCTATCCTGCTAGGACCCCAGAGGGGGGCTTAGGGGATCACTGGACTTCTATGTGCTTCCAGTGTAGCCACACTGAATAGTCTCTTTTTGCTTTTCCCTATTGTGTCTTTGGTTGGCTTACTGAGGATGGGAGGCCAAGCCTGGCTTGTTAGGGTTGCTAGGACAGAGACTCACAGTAACAATATCACTGGTAGTCTAAGAAGAGACAGAGACAGAGACAGGACAGGCAGAAGGTAATATGAAGACACAGGAGCCAAAGAGGGATCAAAAGAAGCCAATCTTGCTGGTACTTCAAGCTGAGACACCCAGTCACCAATCACAAATCTTCTGCTACTTAAGCCAAAGTAGCCTAAAGCAGAGGTTCTCAATGTTCCTAACACTGTGACCCTTTAATATAGGTTCCTCATGCTGCGGTGACTCCAATCATAAAATTATTCTCATTGCTACTTCTTAATCATAATTTTTCTACTGTTATGAATCATAATGTAAATATGTGTTCTCTGATGGTCTTACACAACCCCTGTGAAAGGGTTGTTCACCTCCAAACTGGTCACAACCCACAGGTTGAGAACTGCTGCCTTAGCAAACAGTCTTCCTACTATGCATGCTTGTCTTACTTAGGGTCCATGTAAATACAAACAAAATCAATTACAAAAAAGATATTTTCACGTCTATTCTTATGATCCATTTTCTCTTATGTCTACACAAACTATGCCTAGGGGAAAGGATGCGTAAATATACTGAGGTAAAAACACTACGATTGTCAGAAGTAAAAAAGATCATTCAAAATCTTTCAGAAAGGCTTTCCACTCCATTAATCCTTGCTTGAAGATAACCAGGCATGCAGCTTGTCTGGCACTCTCATGCACAAGAACGTAGCTCTTATGGAAAGGATTGAGGAAGCCAGCAAGAAAGACTAAATTCTTTCCTTCTCTCAACACACCAAATTCCATACTGCCTTCTTTCTCATTCTTGCCTTGAAATTATATATATATATTGTTTCTCTTATGGAATAATCAATATTTTAGTGAAAGTTTTCAGATCAATTAGCACTTATATTTTGGTAATTTTTTTTTTTGGTGTTATAAAAATGTGTGCAAATTTCAAATATTTTTATCATGTTCTTTTATAAATCTGAACATAAACAAAACTACAGTTCTCTTTAAGTGTACAATATAGACACTGTTGTTAAATGTTTAGCCTTAATGAAAGACTTCTTGGTCTTAGATCAAACTGTTAAAAAGGAAAAGGATGAAATTATAAAGTATGCTCAAAGAATTGAGAATATGACATTAACAATAGCTTTAAGAGTTTAGGCTTTTGAACCCTCTGGGTCCTTCCATTCCGCCATTCTTCCATACCACTCTCAGTGCTCCACCCAAAGTCCAACAGTGTATCCTAGCATCTGTTCTGATCCCTCACTAGGTGTAGTCTCTCAGAGGCCATCTATGTTGGGCTAATATCCACCTATAAGTGACTATATACCATGCATGTCTTTCTGTGTCTGGGTCAGTTCATTCGGGATGATCATTTCTAGTTCCATCCATTTGTCTGCAAATGTCAAGATTTCCTTGTTTTTAATAGCTGAGTAGTATTCAGGGGGCCTGCACAAACTGTTGTACCAACCAAGGACAATGCATGCAGTAATCCTAGACCCCTGTTCAGATAGAACCAATGGAGAGATAATTCTCCAAGGCTGTCGGGAAAGCGGGGGGCTGCCTCTGACATGAACTCTCCTGCCCCCATTTGATTATATCGCCTTGGTGGGGAGACCCAGCAGCACACAGAGGAAGAGGAAGCAGGCTATCTGGATGAGACCTGATACGTTGTGGCCATATGGTGGGGGAGGAGGTCCTCTTATGTCAGAGGCCTAGGGGAGGGGAATAGGGCAGAAGAGGGACGGAGGGTGGGAACAGGAAGAAATAAGCAGGGGATAGCATTTAGGATATAATCTAAATAAATTATAATAAATTAAAATTTTAGAAAGAACTTAGGTTTTCATTCCGTCATGTTATTTATACACTCACCTGCTAGAAATATGGCTGTCCAAAAGTTCTGTACCTATTCAAGCCTCGTTTATGAATGAAAATGTACTACAGATAAACAAAGAGCACTGTTGTGAATTCTGGCTTTAAGATGAATGTACTGGTGATTTGCCACCAGATTTTAATTAACTCAGTAAGTTAAAATACCATACTTTGGATTATCTGTACAGAAAATCAGTTATATTCAGCATCCCATCACCTACTGTGGTGGTTTGGCTGAGAATGCCAGCCTCACCCCCACAACTCCCCATCCCCATGCAGGCTCATATATTTAAATGTTTGGTCCCCAGTTAGTGGAACCAACTGGATGGAGGAGGTGTGCTACTTGGGGTGGAGCTTTGAGGTTTCAAAAATACCCACACCATTCCCAGTTAGCTTTTTCCTCATGCCTGTGGATCAAGATATAAGTTCTCCACTACTGCTCCAAACACCATGTTTTTCTACCTACCTACCTGCCTGCCTGCCTGAAGCCATACACACAACGTGGTATAATCAGGATAACAACAACTATGGTAGCAGTGCACTAAAGAACATAATCGTTTCCACTGCATTTTCCACGAAGGATCCTTGAATTCACAATAGATTTTTATTGTTAATTATGTAAACAACTAAATGAACAGACATTTCTGGTTTTTAAAATTTATATATGGAAGCTGGAGAGATGGCACAGCAGTTAAAAGTACTGGCTTCTCTTCCAGAGAACCAGAGTTTGATTTCTACTACCCGTATAACAGCTTATAATTATCTGGAGCTACAGTTTCAGTTTATCTGATGCCCTCTTCTGACCTCTGTGGTCATCAGGCTCACACATGGTGCATATACATATATTCAGGCAAACACTCATACACACAAGATAAAAACAAATCTTAAACACCTAAGTGTTTTTTAAAGTATGAAATAAATATATAAAACCTTAAAGCTAATCTACCTCAGTGCAAGTTAGAATTCACTGATATATTGTACTACTTCCTACAGTTCTATATGAGCCACAACAGCTGCTGGAAGTCACAGTTAAGAATGCACTGACTTAGAAACACCCTCACTGACTAGCTACTAGAAACCAGGTACTGTTCTAGGCCCTTAAGAATGGGGCAGCAATAAAACAAAGACCCTCACACACTTATAGAGCTGAATAAGATGGAGAGGGAAAGTGGAGCATGATGGCCCATGCCTATAGTCAGGGTATTTGGGAAGCTGAGTCAGAGGGACTGTACAGTAAGACCCCGTCTCAAAAGAAAAGAAAAGTGTTACCAGATTTGGTTCCAATTACTTTTGTGTAATTCTGTGTCCAATAGCTCTGGAGCATCCCACAGTCCCAACAAACAAAAGCATCATCCATACAAAATCCAACAGACAAAACAAACGGCAGCATTAGAATAGCCCTGCCAGATGAAATTGCATGTCTACTGTGCAAGTGTATGTGCTCAAACATGCTCACATATACACATACACACACACACACACATTCACATTGATAAATGGTAAATAACAGCGACAAACAGAACAAAGACCCTTTGTTCCATCTTCTGTCTATTTTTCCAAATGCTCCCAAAGAAAGGACAGAGGTGGAGCCTGCAGACAATACCTTCTCTAGAAAAGGGTCTGTAGCTTCATTCATTCAAAAACTACATTATTCTTCTCAGGATTTTTTTAAAGCCAAAATCCATGACTCAAAATTAAATGGCCAACATGAATTAATAAAAAAATATTTTACATCAAAGGATGGTATTTAAAAATCGAGACATGACATTTAAGTGTTTATTGTCTTAAGAATATGTTTGATAAATACAAGGGACATATTCTGTTAGAACAAATTCTGTAACAAACAATGTACATCCCTGGCATGTAAACTGCAAGGTTAATGTTTGGTGGCCCCCGGGGAAAGATTTCTGAGTACCTCTGCGGTTCCAGAGCTTGCCATGGCATCCCTAAAGTCAGTGAGAAACCTGGGCAGTGCTGACAGGGCACTTCTCTTACCTGAAGCTTCATCTTCCAACAGGAATGCATGGGCGTGTCCTCAGTACAGATCTTTCCAGCAGCATGATGCCCTGCACAGGGGTGGGCTGTGCCTGAACTGCAGCTTTGCAGCAGCCAGCAGAACCTCACTGCTCTGTTGCTGGACGTCAGTGTAACATTCCTGGGATCAAACTGGACTAACTACCTACTTCCTCCAGCTGATTTTCAAGGAATGAGGTGGTTAATGAATAATTCATAACAAGCTCATTCCCGAAACCCATTTCACGTCTACCCTATGGTCCTCCTACAGCAGCATGCAATGGAAAGACTCTAAGCTATACTTGCTGATTTGCAAATAACTGAAGTTCAATTTCCAGTCGATGGCAGTAAATGGTACTGGATCTATTTGTTCTCGTTAGTTAACCTATCACCCAGACTTACTTGAGAGACTTCAATTTTAAAAAAAGGAAAAAAGGTAGAAAGGGTAAATAATTAACCACAGATATCTGAAAGAACAAGAACATTTTTCCATCTTGTCCTACTGGGGCTGAGCTGTAGGAGAAGCAGCAGAATACATGTAAATCCACGCCAGCTGGGGGGTGGGACTGCTGAGCAGTGATGCTAAGAAATAAACTGCTTGGGGGTTGGGTTCCCTGTTCTCTCGGGCTATAAATAAACCTTTTATCTCCCTGTTATTCTTCAAGTAAGCAGGTGAACATTTGTTTCCCACAACCTGTTAATGCTTGCATATTTACAAATGAGTGATGCCTAAAGCAGTCATTTTTTTGCTATTCAAAACACAATTCCAAGAGAAACTTGAACTGAAGACTGATGACCACCTCCCTGCTCTGGCCACTGCCTTAGGAAGTCCAGCAGCCTGACTTGCTCTCCTCCTGTTTCCTTTGGCCTCCGCTGGTGCCTGGATGTACTCCCTACAAATGTCATGTTTGAGCTCTCTGTCAGTGATCGGGGAAGGGAGGAAATATTCTGTTCCTAGCTGCTTATTTGTTGGTTTTGCAAAATGGTCTTCTATGGCCTCCTTGGCCCTGCATTTCTCCTTTCATTTTATTTTGTTACTTTATAATATCACTTCTGAGTTTATGCTTTCTAAAATTTAAGTGGTTTTGTTGTTGCCATTTTTAAGATTTTATTTTTAGGATCCAAACAGGGTGGTCCCCTTGGGTGGTTCACTCTTTAATCCCAGGACCTGGGAGGCAAAGGCAGGCGGATCTCTTTGAATTAGAGGACAGCTTGGTCTGTGTAGTGAATTCCAGGACAGCCAGGGCTACGTAGAGACCCTATCTTTAAAAAAAATAATAATAATTTTAGAGGCTAGAGTGATGGCTCAGCAGCTAGGAGCACTAGCTGCTCTTCAAGAGACCCAATCAGCTTCCCTTTCTTTGTCTAGATTATCCAATCCCATACAGTAGCACAAACCACCCAGTTCTGAAAGAGAAGAGGAATCCATTCTATCCCTAAACACACAAGTTTTTGGCTCTGCTGGACAAACTTGGATCCCAGGCCTGGATCCCTCACCATCAACTTGAGGTAGTCTGTCTCTGGATTTCCTGAAACCTGCTGCTCAATTTGGTTGAGTGCTGAGACTTTATTATACCTGTCTTTTTATTCTTTAAATTACCAGAGAAAAAGACTCATTTCCTACAACTCTAGTGACCTCCATCATAGTGGCATCAGCATCATTCCCTAGGCAGGTTGTCCCAGGCTGCAAAAGAAAGCTAGCTAGAAGCGAGCCAGAGAGCAGCATTGCTCCATGGTTTCTGCCCCAGTTCCTGCTTGAGCCTCTGGCTAGAATTCTCTCAATGACAGAGTGTGACCTACAGCCTAAAGTAAACTCTTTCTTCTGCAAGGTTGCTTTTGATCACAGTGTCCACCACAGAAATAGAATGAAATTAAAACATGGTGGCACATACTATGTCTCTCATTTCAGAAGGGTCCCGACACGCTTTGGGAAAGGACTGCTACATAGAAAAGCTCAATAGACCAGCCTGGCTGAGTTTCCCCACTTTAGCCCATTACATTGAGCCTGCAAACTAGACTTCCTGTCTGACTGATCAGAATTTCAGTGACGTGGAGAGGTGTGGATTTTGTAGGCCCAGGGGCTAATTACTAGTTATCTTGGGCTAACTTTAGCCCACTAAATAGCCATTCCTTTCTCCTCACTCTGTGTTGGACCTAATATCCTACGACTAACAGATAAAACCATACCTTATAACCTAATAGATAAAAATCTTTTAGCATATGCTGCTTTAACAGAACTCTAGTTTTACAGTAGCCAAGGGCTGAGTACTATCAGGCAGCTGGCGCTCCCATTTTGCTGCCACCTGTTCACCTGATGTACCCACCAACACATTTGAAAAGTGACTTGTTTATGGATTTCTTTCTTCTGTTTCTAGAAAGAGTTCATGAAAATGCCACCTTATTGGAATACAGTATTTGGGGTTCCTGAGCTCCGGTCACTAACATTTAGTTCCAGAATAAAGCACATCTTTCACTCCCTTTCCACTTCCTTCCTAGCTGACACAAACTGTATTCTTCTCCAGTGTATTTCCCTGTCCTAGGAGAAAAGCACTTAACCAAGACTTCTAGTCTCTTAGAATTTCCATCATTCTAGCTAGGATGGCTGAGACCTACCCACTCATTCCTGCCACCTGCCACTGAATTTTGCAGTATTTTGTCCACTCTATCTGTGAGACAGTGTAGAGAACAAAACAGCATCTAGCTCTATTTAGAATGCAAATGTGGAGGTAAGACTGAATAACTTAATTCTTAAAAGTAAAAAGATGCCACCTATAAACGTATCAGAGTATATTAAGAATATATGAGTACATGGGCATGTTACAAATGTATTAGGAGCTAGTGAAATGGTTTAATAGGCAATTGCTACCGAGCTTGGATACAGAGAGACAGGGTGGAGGGGGGGCGGAGAAGGAGAAGGAGGAGAGGAGGAGAGGAGGAGAGGGGTGAGGAGGGAGAGAAAGATTGCGAGATTAAATGATTAAGTAAATAAATATTTTTCTAAGAAACTAAAATAAGTCATGGGTACACACAAGTGGGTTTTGTTTTGGTTTTTACTTTTTATTGATTCTTTGTAAATTTTGCATCATGCACCATAGTTCAACTCATCTCCCCATCTCCATCCCACCCTTCACCTTTGCAACCCCCAAATTAACACACACACACACACACACACACACACACACACACACACACACACACACCACAGAAAAACATCTTTTCATAGAAGTTGTAGCATGTCACAGTGTGTCCCACAGTATATCCCTCTGTCCACACATCTTCACTTGCAAATGATCATTGCAATGAGTCTTTGGTCTGGTCAGAGGTCTCTGGCTTCTGTGACACCATCGATATTGGATCTACACTGAGGTTCCTACCGGTTATTCTGTTGTTGCTCTATATCACGGAGATCCTGCAGCTTTGGATCAGCAAGCCTGGCCCTCCATGCATCCCAACTATTCACAGATGATTTTGAGAGCAGGCTAACTCAGGGTACTGGATGGTGACTGAGCTAGTCAGCATACTAGCTCTGCCTTATCCATACCACTAGGGTGAATGCTCCAGCTAGGCCACCCAACAGTCCCTATCATCAGCAAGAGGCAGGGTCAGATATCCTGCTCTCATGCCCTAAGGGCTAGTTCACCTGCACCCCAGCCTCCAGAGCCAGCTCCACTGGTTCTGCCCAATCAAAGCACAGAGACCACTATCCCAAGTGCTGCAGCCAGTGAAGGGGCAGGGCTAGCTCTTCTGCTCTCACATCCTCAGGCCAGCTTAACCCTGCATTCCCCCTCAGGGCCAGCTCCACCATGTTGCCCATGTGAGGTGTAGGGCCCACTCTATAGCCAGTGAAGAGGCAGGACTAGATCTCCCAATCTCATGTCCTTGGGACCAACTCTCCCCGTGGTAATGAGTGGGGAGGAAGGGAGGGCATCACCACCAAACCTATGCCACCTGTGGCAGAGGAGTGGCGGGGGTAAATATTCTAAAAGTCTGCAAAAAACAGGCCTGAGGATTGAACACACCAGACCAATGAGGAGTGCAATACTCTCACATGGACCCCATAAACAAAAGATACCTGAAGCTAGGTATGGTGGCATACAACTAAGAAAATGACATCTAACATTGATGGTGATGCTCCCACTAACCTGTCACCCAACTACTTGCTTTGTTTTTCAAAGAATAGAAAGGTCGAGAACTCCCACCTGTCCTGAAGTTGCATCTCAGTTAGGTTCCCATGGCAGATGTAGCCTACTCAGACCCACTCCTATGCCTCACACCTCCACACCCTCCATCGTCCTGTATCTGGCCTCTGTAGCTCAACTTTGGAGACTCAACACTGAAATCTCTAGAAGCTCTCCAACTTCTTAGGTGATGGTCTTGTGCACTGTGTATTCAGATGCTGATTTCTGTGCCCCAAGATCAGGTTGCAGTTTGGACATGGGCACTGTCACAATCATTGAAGAATCTCCCATATCAACGTTGTGTATAGAATGCTTCCCAATTATCTCTGATTGGTTAACAAAGAAGCTGACTGGGCAGAGGAGAGAGGAGGCAGGACTTCTGTGCCCAGTAGAGACCAGAGGAAGAGGTTCAGGAAGGAGGGAAAAAAGGAGGGAGTGAAAGGAGAGGGAGAGGGAAGCACAGGGGGATGGGGCGGTGAGCACACCATGACAAGGCCATGAGGAGTTCACCATAAGGATAGAGAGACACTGCACAAGGCCAAGGGGAGACTGAGATGGCAAGTAACAAAGGGCACACAGCTAGGAGGTAGCCTGACTAGCATGAGTGAGTTAGAACAGATGAATATTTGCCCAGTTATAGTGCTTAAAGCTTGTTGAATAAACCTATAGGTCTCTGTGTCAATTACTTAGGAGCTACATTGAGTATTAGGGAAAAAAAACCCTTATTTATTTTTACAACAATTGAGTTCTTTAAAACCGTATCTACCCCATTGCACCTGCATCAGCTCTCTGCCTATGCCTCTTTGAACTCCAACTCTGCTGTGGCCTCTTAACACTTCTGTAGCGATTCTGCAACACACACACACACCTGTGCAATGTGATCTGACAGTTAATATTCATGACTAAGATAGAAAATAATGGAGTTGTAGCTAATAGCCAGCTACCAAAGAAAACAAAGACTATACAAACTGTAGTCAAGAGGGCTTAAGTTGCATATGAATTTGTTAATTCAATAAATTTTGACACCAAGGAAAGACACAAATATGCCCACTTGTTCCTGATGTTGTGCTCATGGCACCCACCCTCTGCACAGTATAGGTCTATGATTTTCTCTAAGCAAGCCTTCTAAATTCTTGAAGGCTTATTTTTTTCCCACTGATCCTTAGCTGACTTCTTTGCTGAATCTGCAGTTGGTATGTTTCTTCCAGTTTTTACTTACTCTTTATACTACTGAGTCTAAGAATTTGACTTTACTCAATTATTTTTAAATTGAGATTTATTACTTAGAGAAATTTAAACACAGCCAATAATCATTCAGTCATTTATTTATCAAGACACAGTCTTATTCTGTCACCATGGATGGTGTATGGACCTGCTGTATGGACCAGGTTGGCCTTGAACTTACAGAGATCCTCCTGCTGCTGTCTCCCAAGTGTTGGGATAAATCCACTGATCTACAAGGGCTGACTACATCTATCAGTTGTAAAGGCCAGAGCTCAATCACTAGAGCTCACATAAAAGATGAAGCACTGAACCAATGCTACAGAGTTTTTTTTTTTTAATTGAACTCTGTATGTATGCTGTGAAAAGTGTGCCACACAGGCACATACATAAACATGTGTGTGTGTGTGTGTGTGTGTGTGTGTGTAGAATATTTTTTAAAGTGTCAAAGTGTTAAAGTGTCAAAATGTATTACTGGGACATAATAAAGTTAGATGCTAACATGCTGAGCCTTCCCTCTTTAACTCAACTTTGATTTTACTCCCTATTCTGTTTGCCACATGTCTCAGGGATGCCAACACCTCTTCTCCCTAAGTATGTCAGGCTAGCAAGTACTTCACAAGGCTGCTAAGGTGAGAGCTGCTAAGAACCCTGGAAAATACCCTCCTCATCCTTAGAGAAAAAATGTGAATCTTCTCTTCTTGACACAAGGCCGAGAGCCAGGCTGACTGCTACTGACAGCCATCTGCTACTGTAAGGGAGACTTCCCCTGAGGTGGAGACGGGTGACTGTGAATGGCAGAGCACAGAGAGAGCCTAGGCCTTGAGTATGTGCCTGAAACACTAAGTCAGCACACCTGAAGCCCACCTTTCTCATATGAGTACTTGTACACACGAGCTAGGAAAGTTTTTCAGGTTGGGCTGCTCAGTCTGTGCCTGCAGCTGAAAGCATCCTAAAAACATCTGGCCTATCTATTTGTAATATTAAACCCTCTTATGAGCATTTTAAATTAGCATAAAATTTCAAATCCATTATAAAGGAATCTAATGTGACTTTGAGAATCCTTAGGAAAAAAAATCAATGATCCTCAGAATTAACAGAGACCTAGCATGGGGCACAGTAATGCATGTGTTCCAGCTCCCTGGAAACAGGAAGCTCACGAGTTCAAAGCCATCTCAGGCTACATATCACTAAACCTTGTTCTTGAAGGAAAAACAACAAAAATACAAATATTATCTAGTCCAACAAGTAAGGAGCATAGGCCACTTTATCCTCTATGTCATAAGCATACTTGTTTCCCCTCAACAGCCTCCCAGAAGCAGCTCTCCAGGCAGCTTCCCACAGAGCCAGTTCTATCCACTTTGCTTTATATGAAAATAAAAGTAAACCTACTTGCCAACGATCTCATACTTTGCCTTAAAAAATCAATGGGCACACTGAGTTGTAAAAGTGGAACAGAAGGGTGTCACAGTCGAGCTCAATGATGGATGCAGTAATAAATACAGCATGCACATGCCATGCTTGGAACACCAGTTTCACTAGATTGTCAGTTAACAGTTCATAGCAGAACCACTAATCAGCATATGAATAGGCTACTAGCATTTTTCCTCACAGTTTACACACACACACACACACACACACACACACACACACACAACTCTTTCATGCTTCAGGTGTCTTCTCCCTCCTGATAACGATGATATGAATATAAAAGGAGAATTTCTTCACTTAAGTTGGGGCAAAAATAATTGCAATTTTTCACAGCTGAAATTTGCTGCTTGCTATCAGAACACACTGCTCATTTGGTTACACTGCTCATTTCTTCACTCTTTTTTCTTTCCTAGTGACTTTGCTATATAATTCGTATTTACTTCATCTGTGATGATAATGTTAGACAAAAAATAAAATCAAACAATTTTCTTTTTTTTTTTTTTTTTTTTTTTTGGTTTTTCGAGACAGGGTTTCTCTGTGTAGCCTTGGCCATCCTGGACTCACTTTGTAGACCAGGCTGGCCTCGAACTCACAGCAATCCGCCTGCCTCTGCCTCCTAAGTGCTGGGATTAAAGGCGTGCGCCACCACACCCGGCTCTCAAACAATTTTCTTATTCAAGTTGCAAAGAGCAGTGGAGAGTGCTCTCAGCCATCATCAATGATCTGTCAGGGACTCCTCTTGAATGTGCAATGATGCGGTGGCTGGGGAGGCTTTTCAAAAGAGAAGTGTAGTGGCTGCCATCAGAAGTTGACAGTGACCAACTGAGAGCAGCCATCAGAGCTGATTCTCTTACAATAAAAGGAGAAGTTGCCATGCAGACCAGCAGCGGAAGCAAACTGGAATAGTGACAAGGCTTGGTGAGTGCGTCATGACCTGACAAAACATCAGTCATACTGTTGAGCTGTCATCCTCTTTTTTTCAGCATAGTAACAATAAACCATTTCTTGATCAGACAGCGACACAAGGTACATTATATTCAATACCTGGTGATAGTCATTCAACTCAGTGACTGGACCAACAGCTGCAAAGCCTTCCTATGCAGACCTGCAGCAAATGGTCTGGTCCACCACGAGTTTCTGAATCTGAGAAGTCGGCTCAGCAGGGCAACAGGATACACCAAAACCCCAAAACCTCGTCCAGGACTAGTCAGTGGAAAGGGTCTAAATCTTTCCTCTACAGCACCTGAACACACACTGCAAATCAACACTTCAGAATCTGAACAAACTGGGTCACAGAGTTTTGGGTCATTCACCATGTTCACCTATCCTCTGCCAAGCAACTACTTCTTTAAGCATCTTAGCAACTTTCTCTGAGGAAAACATTTCTACAAACACTAGGAACAGAAGACGCTTTCCAAGAACGCCTCAGATCCTGAAGCACGGATTCTTATGTTGTAGGAATATACAAACTTAGTTCTCATTGGCAGAAATGTGTTGACTGGAATGGTTCCTGATTTAAATTCAGGCTCTGAGCTGGGCACTGGTGCACGCCTTTAATCCCAGCACTCAGGAGGCAGAGGCAGATGGATATCTGTAAGTTTGAGGCCAGCCTGGTCTACAATGCAGGATAGCCAGAGTTATTACACAGATAAACCCTGTCTCAAAATAAATAAATACATAAATTCATTCATTCCAGGGTCTGAAACCAAAATTCCTTTTGCACAAAACTAACAAAAGAAACAAAAACTTGGTACATTGAGATTCCAGGTTTTGCCTTTCAAATTCCTCTGTGCTTTCGTGAAATTTTTCTGTATCTTCATGTCCTTAGTAGACTGACATTGAGGTAAACAAACTTTAAACATAAAGGGCTGAGGAGAATATTATGTGTAAGAGATAAGATGATAATGACAGTCTCTCATCCATCTTCATGAAATCAACTAGCTTTTCTTGACGCCAGCAACACTTCCTCCTCATCACCCAGATTGGTACAACTGCCTTTCATGTGGCCATGAACCAGGGAACTAAGTTGTGTGTCTCTCTGACCTCAGTATTGGCCTCTTAGTGCTCGCAGCCTCCATGTGGCCACTCCAGCAGTGTCTATTTCCCACCTCCACCCCTTGAATTCTAGTGAAAATAAGTTTACTCATTATAGCAAACTGTTCTATATAATCTGGGAAATGATCTATGCCAGCAGTACTTGTGGTTTTGAACGAGTGAATTTATTAAGTTCCAGTAACCAAAAATTAAAGAAATAGCGAACAGGACACAGAGCAGCATAGAGGAAAACATCAAATCAGGAGTCTGCAGCATCCAGCACAGACAACTGGAGTATCTGGACTACCGAGAGAGCAAACAAAAGTAACATTTTCAGGTTGGGGCTTGGAAATATGCAGACAACAGCTGGGGAAGTCAGGGAGCTGAGCAGGAATCCTGCCTGAGCTTCCTACGGTGAGCTTTGGGTCTCCCCAATGCTGGCGATTTTATATCATGGGATGAACAACAGCAAATCGGTCAGAAACGGCTTCTTCCATTTTAGCTGTAGAGTTGGAGAAGGGGAGTAGCCTCTCTACTGACAGGGAATCTTGCCACTTCTGAGACAAACACACTTCAGTTTGAAGCCATGGGATAGGGATCCCATTTCCAGAGCCAACTTCTTAGTGCGGCTAAAGAGCATGTAGTGCATATCACTAACACTCCACGTGCTGTGCTCCTCTTCCCTTGGGATTTCTGCAGTGCACTATTTTCCTGGCACTTTTCTCTGTCTTCATTTAACTCTTACTTGTAAAACAGGGTCTCATGTAGGCCATGCTTCCTCAGAACTCACCAATGATGACCTTGAACTTCTGATCCTCTTACTTCCACCTCTCTCCCAAGTACTAGGATTATAGGTCTGTGCCAACCATGACCAGGCTTTGCTGTTCTGGGTGTCAAACCCAGAGCTTTGGAAAAATTAGCAAGCACTCTAACCAACTGAGTATGGTATCTCCTCCTGCCCAGTTCCTAAAACTTCTGAAAGATTCAACTTTGATTTATCTTATTCTAGAAAATCTCCCTGGATCAGAGGCTCTTACAACAACACTTATCACATTAGAAGGTTTGTCTACTTTTGCTTCCTGCTACAGAACAAAGCAGGAAGAGAGGGGCTGAGGCAAGGAAAGCAGCTGGAAAGCTTTAGTAGTACAGGTAGAGAGGGTCTGTGCTGCACATCCGCCCGGAGACTGACAGAACACAAGAACTAGACAACATGTGTACCATGCCATGTGTACACTTGATGTCTGACTACCACCTGCTATGTAATAGATGCTCAGTAAATATTTGTGCAAAGAATTAATAAATTAATGAGGGCTTACGTTAAAAACATTCAAAAACAAAGAGAATGGAGGTGGGCAAGGTCCTCCCAGAGGGACAGACGCTGACCTTAAGTAGCCAACAAAGAAAATGGTTGTAAGGATCGCGGTGTGAAGAGTGTATGGGAATATTATCTACACCATGTACTACAGAGAACATACCAGCTGCTTTCTAAGGCTCATCTCTAAAAAGGAGAGAATAATGAGTTTGTTGTTCTTAGTGCTCACATGGAGGTTATGTTGTTTAGATGGCCCAATCCTAAGGCCTTACAGCAACAAGCCATGCAGAGTGAGCATGAAGCCAGCATCTGATACAGCAACTCAACCCTCAGCAGCAGTGTTCCCCACACTCAAAATAAGCAAGACAATTCTCAGAGGCAAAAAAAAAAAGAAAAGAAAAAGAAAAAAAAGGGGAAACAAAACAAAACAAAATAAAAAACCCTAAAACAACAACAACAACAGGTAAAAATAGTTAAACAAGAAGCTAGAGCTAATTAGGTTGTAATTACATATTCACAAAGAGAAAATATATTGTAAAGACATAAAATGATTAAAAAATTTTCTAATGTCACTGGGCAGGGGTGGCGCACACCTTAAATCTCAGCACTTGGGAGGCAGAGGCGGGTGGATCTCTGTGAGTTTGAGGCCCGCCTGGCCTACAAAACTACATAGAGAAACCCTGTCTCGAAAAACAAAATTTTCTAATGTCAAAGGCAGTACTGAGAAGAAAACCATGGCAACAGTGTGAGAACAGTGCACAGGGTGAGGGTAGAGGCACTTCAAGAGGCAGGGTCAGGAAACAATAGCTGAGAGCACTCCGGAACCCAGGAAAGACTTGCCACAGATAAATGACTCGGGCTGTGATGCACTCTGAGACAACTATGACAAGGTACCCTGCACTGTCACTGGTTTTCTAAGGGTTCCTTCAAAGACAAGTTATACAGATGAACAAACAAATGTGTGCGCTCTATTTATATTCATCTGCAAGAAATTATATTTAGAAGAAACATGGGACAATATTCAAACTCAGGTGACAACAACATTTCTCTTTGGGTCTGTTTATTCTTGAATGACATTAAAAAAAAAGTCACCTTGCTGAAGCCAGGCATTCGAAGGCATTAATAATTATTTAGAGTATTGTAATAGTATCTTACAGTGTTATTTAGCGAAATCTCTGCATTAAAAACAAATCTGGATGGTTTTAATATTTTTAATAGTTACTGAAAGAATATCTGAAAAGTTATCTGCTACCTGGTTCATTAACACTACAAGCAAGTAGTGACAACCAACAAATCATATTCATCAGTGTCACATGACTAATGAAATTTATAACCTTCACTCAACTTTTCTTTAACACACAAAGGCATCAGGAAATGACTCTCTTGCCACATATTCTTACTGTTTTATCACATGAGCTCTAGCAAAATCTCCTCCCCAGACTAGTGCCCGGCATTCAGCTACATATTCTAAGCAAATGGACAAGGCATTATTTTAAGATCCAAGAACGTAAGAAAAGCAAAGCAGTTCAAACTTGGCAAAGCTGAATTTAATGTTTGGTAATAGCACCTTCCCCCACCTCCCCTTAACTCCAAGGAAACCATCAGAGCTCACTCATCTCCATACTCTCAACAAGAAGGCCGAAAGTGGTATTTAGTGAAGAAGGACTCATCTTCAATTCATGAACAACAAGTGTGCTATAAATGCCACTAGGCTGGTCCCCACGGCAGCACTGTGCTAGCTGTGATTACCAAACAAGATGAGAATCCGGGAGGCAAATTTTAAAAGATGCTAGACAGCTGCCCCCACAAACACCACAAGAAAATATATCCCAGCTTGGCGCAGTGGTACACACCTGTAACCCAGCAGAGGCAGGCGGATCTCTGAAAGTTTGAAGGCAACCTGGTCTACAAAGTGAATCTTAGACAGCCAAGGCTATACAGAGAAACCCTGACTTGAAAAACCAAACCAAACAAACAAAAAGAAAAAGAAAGAAAGAAAAGAAAAGAAGGAAGAAAGAGAAAAGACATCCCTATTTCGAGGCATGAGAATGTTATTATGGTGTGAACACGGTTAGTGCCCACGTCCTCCCTTTCTTTATTAAAAGAGGAGGCAGATGGATCCATTATATATGGGTGAGCGTTGGTCCCCAGAGAGAGTGGGCATTAACCAGAGGGAGGAAGCATTGACCTGATCTTCCTAGGGCCAGATTGGCTTGTCAAGATGTCTTTTTGAGGAGAGAGAGGTCCCCAACATACAGTGAACAAGACAGTTTTTGACATCAACCTCTATGTAATTAGGTTTATTTCTCAGGGGACTCAGATAGGACAATCGAGTCCTCCCCCTGTGGTATTTTGTCCTATACCCCTTGTAGGTGTCCATGTCTTATGGCAGGCAATATCTGAGTATATGCCATTCTCACCATGCCAAGGAAGGGGGAAAGGAAGCACATTAGTGTTCAAGCTTATCAGGCCTTGGTCTGCCAAGTCAAGTTTATGATAATACACCTGTATTGCTTGGGCATCTACCTGTTGTTTTATAAAGGTGCTAAGGCATCTAAAAGCCCAGGGGCCAAAAGAGATAAGGAGGAGAAATCCTATCAGGGGGCCTAGAATGAAGGGCAACAACGTAGTAAGCCAAGGGGAGGTGGAGAACAAGTTATGGAACCAACTCTGTTCCTGTTCTTGTTTTTGTTTGTTTGTTTGTTTGTTTGTTGTTTTTGTTTTTTCTTTTTTAAGCCTTCTCTAACGTTGGCCATGCTCTCTTTGACCACCCCAGAGTGGTCCATATAAAGGCAACATTCTTCTTTGAGGGCAGCATAGAGTCTGCCTTGTTGGAGGAATAGCAGGTTTAGATCTTAGCAGCTTGTAATTTACAGGTGATCTCTGGATGGAGTCTGTTAGTCAGGTAAAATCTGCTGAAATAAATACAGACTGGGGACAGAAGTTAAAAATTGTGTCCATAAGGCAGCTAGGGTAGGCTTATGTCTTTGAAATCCAGTAAAAGCATAAACATTTTTTTTTGTCCAGAAGGCTTGATATACAGATTTGACAGACTCGTTTTTAATAAGCAGCCAGTACTTTACCAGTTTAGTATAACCACTGCTCTTATTTTAAACCTGTAACTTGCACTTACCAACATTTAGACATTTTTTTAAGACCCTCAAATCTTAAACATTTTTTCAGACCTTTAAACATAGGAAGCCACTGCTAGGATGTGGGAGTCTCTGTCTTAATTAGTTTAAATATAATTAATGTCACATTTAGTAGATCTCTGATAAGCTTGAGGACCAGCATATCTGTGCTCAGTCCTCATCTGGGTTTAGCTCTCTACTCTAACCTTTATTTTATAAACATAAAACAGAACGTTATAATCTGTAGTCTGCAGATAAGTGCTAGAGGACCACATCTGTTTAATTTTAGTATATCTGAATTGTTTGTTTCTAGCTATATATTGTGATTAACTGAGCTAGTACCTAACAAAACCATAGGCTTTAATTATTTTAAACAGCTTGTGATAGTAGCTCTTAACTATACATACCAGCTGTAGTTAAAGTACCAGTATGGCTTAAGAATATTTATTATTATGTCTATAACTTTTATTACTGTTGTATTTTTTAACCCACTAGCAATCATTGAAGACATAGACAATATTGATTAATTAAACTTTTTTTTTTTTTATATAGTGGGGCAGGTATGGGAGTGGCTGTTAGAGAATCTGTGCCCTCTGTACTCTCCTCTCTTTGTTCATCCCCATCCTCTGTCATGCGTGGGACATGAAGAGGTCCTTACCAGAAGCTGTTCAGCCTCCAGAAGTATAAGCTTCTTTCTAACTTAGCCAGTCTTGGGTACTCTGTTACAGCAATAGAAACTGTGCTGAGGCAAGCATTAATGTCCTCGGATTCTTACAGGACAGGTAAGGAATAACTCTCAGGGCCAAAGGAATGACGCCAGAGGCAGGGACATGTTAACTGACAGTGATTTAGCTTAGTATTTAAACAACGCATATTGGTCTCTTCGTTTAGTTATGTCTCTAGAAAGAAGCCAAGAACTAGTAAAAGAGTAGGCTGAATACTGACATGCAAAGTTGAATATGTAGAAGCAATTTTTATCCTGCAAAATAAAACTACAGTTCATGGGAGTAAACAGTGGGGCTGCTAAGAAGAGAAAGCTAGAGACTGTTGGTGAGAGACTTTGCATCCTTTATAGTTAAAAAACAAACAAAAAACGAAAAAATGTCTGAAAATAGCAGGTCGGCCAGCTGTGGTATCTAGTGCATGTCTGCTGTCCTGAACTTTGGAAACTGAAATGGGAGGACTATGAGGAAGAGGGAAAACACAGAAGTGGGAAAAGGAAGGAAGAAAAAATAGGAAAGTAGGGGAAGGGGGTGAGAGGGAGGGAGAAGGAGGCTGAAGGAAGGAGTGGCCCAGCACCCTGAGGAGGCCCTGAAAACAGGCTGCCCTGAAGACACAAAGCAGATCAGATAACTATCAATTTGATGGTTCATGATAAAATCCCCCTGCTGACCTCAAAAGGATCAATGGTGCCAGAAACAGAATTCCTTTAAAATATGAGAACTTATCTTTTGTTTTCCATGTGTAGTCTAAATACAAGCCGGCCATGGATCACCTTTCTTATTATGCTTTCAGGAATACAATGATGTGGACCAGTTTTTTTCAGGGTAGGAAATGAAAATGTATTTTCTGGATAATCGTACAAATTGAGTCCCAGGTGATTCGGTCCTCCACTGAAATGCACCCATTCATACTCACAGCTTTGATGACACATGAGGCAAGGGGACAGAGGGGCAGAGCATGCAGCATCCACTGAGCTTGTCCAATCTTGGCAAAAGTGAAGTGCATGCCAGGACCAGCAGCACACACCTGGAATCCTCACACTTAGGTGGCCAACAGAAGAGGATAAAGTTTGAGACTACCCTGGGCTACAGAGAGTGCATATTGAAACCTGTCTTAAAAGAAGGTGGTGGTTTTTCCCAGTTTTTAAGTGGCAGTATTAGCACTTAACTTAGCAGTTAGTAGGGGCATAATAAAGCCAGCAGCAGTGTTTGGCACTAGATGCAGCAGTTGAACCTTAATGATTCACTGCCTCCTGATCATTCCTGATCATTCCTGATCAGGGCAGTCATCCTGCAGCACTGGGAACCAGCTCTTTCTGGGAAGCTAGAGAAGCATCTCCTTCCCTGTAGTAAAAATCTCTCCTTAATTTGGAAAAAATACTGTTGCTTATAGTGGGCCCTAGAATCCTGACCTTAAGACAGGAAAACGGACATTGTCCTAAAATGGAAAGTAACTTACGATGACCATCAAACAAATTTGAATTTCTAAACACTCACTTGGAAACCAATTATAAAGCTGTCTTTTAGAATTTTAACTTACATACACATTAATAATCACATACTTAAGGGTACACAAGGCTGCTTTACGATAGGCCTGAAAGCAAGATATCACTAACTTCAAGATGTAAAGAAAAAGAATGTATTCTCTAAGACAGTTAAGACTAAACAATAATTTCCTTTGAAATGAAGATTTCCAAAAAGAGCCTAAAGGCTGAAAAGTAATGGCTTAGTGTCTATAAAAAACTAAAAAGCCACATAGCAGCTCATGTCCTTAATCCCAACAGGAAGCAGAGGCAAGTGGATCTCTTTGAGCTCAAGGCCAGTTTGTTCTACACAATGAGTGCAGAGATAGCCAGAACTACACAATGAGACCCTGTCTCAAAAAAGAAAAAAAAACAAACCTAAAAAGCAGCAGTCCTCTCAAAGAATCGTTTAGCCACTGTAAGTGACAGCCAAAAAAAAAAAAAAATCTTTATGGATTACCAAATACTCAAGCAGTCCTCATGCCACGGCAAGTGACTCCACCTTCATCTACAGGTACCATAACTATGTGCAAGTCATTAGCAATCCATAGAGTAGCAGACAGAGGCTCACACAGTGCATGCTGTAGACAAAATTGTGCATAAAGTCCCCTTGGGTACAACCTGAGATAAAGACTTTGTCTTTGCAGCCCCCAAACCTCAGGAGGAGGAGGAGGAAGACGAGGAGGAGGAAGAAGAAGAGCCACTGCAGGGCTTCTCTTTCTCTCACTCCTCAGTATAGGCAGGCTACAAACTGCATCAAAAGGTTTTGGGTTGACCTTGTGGTCTCCTCAACCTGAGTCACTCTGCCTTCTCCTTTCGCTTTCACCACAGAATCCCAGTGTCCTACAGGAAGCCTTTCCTGACCCTTTGGGCTTAGGTTAGTCCTGAATTCCTCCATCACCGACCTTATCCAACTAATGCTTCTATGTGCCAAGCCAGGTCGCCAGCAGCATGAAAACAGAGATAGGCTGATCATACTGATGTCCTGAATGCAGTAACAAGTCCCTAAATCTTTGCTCAATTACACTTAGACACTGCATCTTGTTTTGAGAATCTAAAGAGTTTCCTTTTAGGAATGTGTAAGACATGATCAGCAGACGTAGACAACTGAGACGAGTGTGCTACTTACCACTAAGAAGCTGGTAAGCCTATGCCAAACCCTCAGAACCCAGAAACCTGCAGAAGACTGCCTCTGAACACAGCCAGCCTTGGAGTGCTCCTGTCACCATGCCTTCCTCACTGTCATACATTTTCCCTCAAACAGAAATAAAACAGCTCTTTCTTTCTCCGGTGGCTGCTCAGCCAGTGTCTGGCCACAGCTACCAGAAAAGAGCCCCCAAGGAAGGTACTGTAATAAGTTCTCACATTACCTGCTCCAGCTCCTTATCTTTGGTCTTGCTCCTGTAGACTCTAGCGGAAGTGGCGTCCTGAGAAGGGATGGCAGAGATCTGGTGCAGTGGCATGCTCATCCCAGCCTCTGACCTGGTCTTTCTCCTTACGGAACTGAGTCTCCACCAGCAGAGTCATTTTGGGCCATTGACTTCAAGCTGAGAGAAACAAAAAGAAACAGAGCTGAGCTAACTTTCAGTAAGACTAGCATTTTGCAAATTTGAGTAAGTTATGCTGACAAATAGTTGGTCATCAAAAATGATAGAAAATGACTAGGGAAAATTATAAGATGTTTCTTGTAATAAAATAATAGTATCTGAAGGAAGCTAGGTGCCACAGACTAGTCCTTTGTTTTCTATTTAACTTTACAAAAACAATGTATCATATTATTTTTAAATTTAAACTTTTGCTCATGAGCAAGTATTCCTGTGTATGTGTGTGTTTCTCTGAACATCAAATCTCATCTCATGTATCTTGATATAGTAACCTTTCCTTAAAACTATTGCCTTTGGCAGGAGGATTACAAATCGGAACTTGCCTGAGCTACATAGTAAGATCCTATATAAACAAAACAAAAATTAAAACACACACACACACACACACACACACACACACACACACACACACCACAAAGCAAAATCATCACTGCTGTGCTTGGAATTGGGTTATAGTTCTGTGTAGAGCTTGCCTATATACCCAAGTCCCCCAGTATGACGCTCTAAAAAGAAAAGGGGGAGGGAAGTTGGGTGGATGGGAGGAAAAGAGTGGGAAAGGGAAGAAGGGTGGAAGGAAGGAAAGGAGGGAGGGAAGAAAGGAAGTAGGGGAGGGAAGGAAGAAAGGAAGCCAGTCCATCCCACTAGCCTCAAATTCATATAATGGCAAGACTGGGGGTTAAGATGTCTGAAATTTAAAATCTCTATGGTTCATGCATAAACCCACTGTTGGCCAACTTTCCCTATTAAAGGCAAGACAAATATTTCAGGTATTATAGGCCGAATCTGTTCTACTTACTTCACTGTGCGGTATGAAAGCAGCCACTGGCAGTGGGTAATGAATGGGAATTACTTGGTGTTCTAGTTTAGATACAGCTTGTCCACTAAGGGCTTACCTGCTGCAAGTGTGATACCCTGTAACATGGATTAGGTCCCGAACTTTAAAAAGATACCAAATGAGTCTTGAGAAATGCTAAGTGTTTTTCTTGAAGGAGTGAGTTCATCTTACTAGTGAGCTCAAGAACAGCTGTTAAAAAGCTTCCAGGCACCTGCTTCCTCTCCCCTCCGTGTGTTTTCTTCCCTTCTCTTCCAGTATTTCCCTTTCCAACCCTGTGATGTCATCTAGCCTGTTACAGCACAGCCAGAGGTTCATCAGAAGCCAGTGTCAACGTCCTACCCATGGGTCCCCGAATTAAAACAGGTGGTGGTGGCGGCAGCATAGGCGCACGCCTTTAATCCCTGCACTCGGAAGGCAGAGGCAGGCAGATCGTTGTGAGTTCGAGGCCAGCCTGGTCCACAAAGTGAGCCCAGGACAGCCAAGTCTACACAGAGAAACCCTGTCTCGAAAAAAAAGTAAAATGCCCAATTTTGGGTACATATTAAGTAAAACAAAATAATTAAGACATTATATAACAATAAAAATATACTTTCAAAAACAGGTGGCAGGATAGATTTTGTTCATTAGTTACAGGGTTTCTCAGGGAAGATGTAGGTCATCATGGACATTCCTGAGACCCCTGAGAAAGAAGCTGTCTTTATGTAAAGTAACAATGTCTGTATCAGCTGTCTTACATGACCAGGTACGCTTGCTTTTTTCTATGCTCTCTCGTTGTTAGTAATCAAGGCATGTGTTCTCTCCTCTCCATTCTCTTTTCTTACTGCTCTACAGAATCAACTCTATACAAACTATCCATGTTTATGGTTGTTGCAGGATATTTGATCATATTGTGAACCCCGAGATTGTGAACTGGGGAAAAATGTTTCTTGTGGTGTGGCACAGCCCTAGCGCACACCTTTAACCCAAGAGCTTTTTGTTTATTGTAAACAGGTGGCTGTGGTGTGGCTCAGCCCTAGCACACATCTTTAATGCAAGAGCTTTCTGTAAACAGGATTAAATAAAGTTAATATAAAGTTAAATAAAGTTAAGCTTAGGTCAAGAGGTGGAACAAGCAGGAAGTGAACATGGGGGGGGGTAACCCATAGAGTGAGAGTAAGTCCAGAGGACTGATAGAGACACACACACACAGGAAATAGTAAGGAGAGATAGTGAGTTGATGGGTATTTAAGTGTGGAGAAGGAGAAATGGTTTTTTTCTTCTGGGACATCAGCTGAGTAGGAAGGTCAGCTAGGTGATTACCTCTCTGAGCTAGTAGGCTTTCACCCCAATATCTGGCTCCTGAGTCCTTATTGGTTAAATTGGATGATTGGATATTTGTATTTTAAAACAATATATGATAGTTGATATCCCATGATGCAGTTTCAGTGTTAGCAGGACAGGGCTTAAACCAAAGGAATATATTTCTAATTTCTTTCATTTTCTCGCCATGTGTTGGGCATGTGGTGGTGAGCAGGGATGGTAGACAACAGGGCCAGACCATCCTAAGACCACATTTGACTAATCTTTGTTCCACCTCTCTCAAAACTTTGTTCTAGAACAGCAGGGTTTGTGGGGATGCTCTCAACTCTGACAGCCTTACTAGCCAGGCAGAAGATGTCTGGGACTCACGCATGGATGAGTCATCCCTGAACACAGATCAAATCATAAAGCAACAGGAAGGAGGAAGGAATGGCTACTGACCAACACTCACAAGAACATGAGCTACAGAATGAGCTTATTTTGTATTAGGCAAATGCTCGCTGAAAATAAAAAATAAAAAAATGGAGTAGGTTAACAGTATTTATGGATTACACTTCCTGTATTCATCTTCAGGTCCTGATGAAGCTGGTAGAGAGGGAACACTGTGCCCTACAACTGTCCTGCATGTTTCCATCCAAACGCTATCCCACACAAGAGAGACGCACTTACTGCTGAGTTGCTTACACTCTGGAATATCGCTATAGTAGTGAGCAGTGTTTTCATCACTAATGCTTTAAAGTCTTCTGTCACAGATGATGACTACCATGTGGCCTCTTGGAATAAGTTCTCAAACTGGCCGTGCCCAAAGCCCCACTACCTATCATGCCAATAGCTACCTGTGGTGCTTCTGCTATAATCACCATTATTACATCACGGCTACATGCCCATGACAAGCCTGGGAAAGACTATTTATACCAAAGAGAAACCCAAGAGAGTCAGATGTTTGCAGCCTTGAAAGGTCTCCTTCCTTACAGTCACTCCAGCTTTCTGATGTGTATGACCACCTCCCAGTAATGGACCTGAAAGCTTGCCAGAAGCAACACTATTTAAAATATGCACTCATTTACAAACAAACAAGTAAGCAGACAATGATGCTATCTGTGTACATGAAAAATCATACGATATAAAGCATAAGATGGGTATGTTATATAAATTCAATTCATCTTTAATGAAGGACAGTTAGACTTGGCACTGTGCCTGGCCATCCAGATGAGGACTTCAATTTCACTGATATAAATCAAAGCCATCTGAAATGAACATATCTAGAGGAGTTAGACTCCTAAAATTTGAGTCATGAAGAAACACCAAGTTCCTGATCAGGAGAGTTCACATTGTTAAGATTACTACTCTCACAGGCTAGGGCTGTAACCCCATGGCAGAATGCTTATGAAGCACTAGAAGGTCATGGGCTTCGTCCCCACCTCCTCAATGCTGTGTGTGTCAGGGGGAGACTCTCTCCAAACTGATCTTAAAGAACCAAAGTAATCTCTATTAAAATCTGAGCTGCTGTTCGGCATAGATTTGACAAGCTGATCCTAAAATGAAAGTGAGAATTCAAGAAACTTACAATGCAATAACAAAAAGACAAGCACCCAATGAAAAAGGGTTACAAGAAATCAGCTGTCAGGAAGTACAAATTAAAGACATAAGGCACCATTTTAATTATGGTCCTAACTGAAGCTATATGAACAAGTGTTGGTAAGGATATGGCGAGACTGACCCTTTCACACACTGGAGGTGGGAATGTATGTGGCCTCCAATCTTCATGACCTCTAGCTATGACATCTCGACAGAAAAGCAATAATGATAATACCCGGCCTACAGTACCAGTAAGAAGGCCTGACCATGAAAACACCAACTGTTCTATGTACTTCCCAGAGAGTTCAGATAAATCCAAGATTCTGTTCATTCAAATCATGCCGTGTACAAATAAAAATAACAACATGGAAGTCAGAAGACAACAATGCTAGTTCTAGCCCTGACCCTCACCCCGAGAAGGATCCCCCTGTCTCTATTCACCCTTCTTTCAGAGTTCCGGGTTCTAGTGGCACCATATTCCATTACCTCAATTCTAATAGTGAAGAAAGAGAAAGGGATGTGCAAAAGAGCAGAGAGCACAAGTGCAGAAACACAACACTTTACATGCCTACGAAGAAACCAAGATTGTTCACATGCAGAATGAGAATCAGTAGGTTTGTGATTACGAACACACGGGTGTAACAGTGAATAAATGGGACCTCACGAGGCTGAGAAGCTTCTGTAAGGCCGAAGACACGGTCAACAGAACAAAGCGACAGCCTACAGACTGGGAAAAGATCTTCACCAATCCTACATTTAACAATGGGCTAATATCCAAAATATATAAAGAGCTCAAGAAAGTAAACACCACCAAACCAAATAACCCAATTAAGAAACGGGGTACAGAATTAAACAGAGAATTCTCAACAGAGGAATACTGAATGGCTGAGAAACACTTGAAATGCTCAACATCCTTAGTCATCAGAGAAATGAAAATGAAAACCTCTCTGAGATTCCATCTTATACCCATCAGAATGGCTAAGATCAAAAACTCAAGCGACATCAAATGCTGTCAAGGATGTGGAGAAAGAGGAACACTCCTTCACTGCTAATGGGAGTGCAAACTTGTACAACCACTTTGAAAATCAATCTGGTGCTTTCTCAGAAAACTAGGAATAGGGCTACCTCAAGACCCAGCTATTCCATTCCTGGGCATATACCCAAAAGGTGCTCCACCACACAAGGACATATGCTCAACTATGTTCATAGCAGCCTTATTCGTAATAGCCAGAACCTGGAAACAACCTAGATGTCCCTCAGTAGAAGAATGGATAAAGAAACTGTGGTACATTAACACTATGGAATACTATTCAGTTATTAAAAACAAGGAAGTCCTGAAACTTGCAGGCAAATGGATGGAACTAGAAATGATCATCCCGAGTGAGTTACCCCAGACCCAGAAAGATACACATGGTATATACTCACTTATAATTGGACACTAGCCCAACAGAGATGTCCCCTGAAAGTCTTCACTTAGCTGGAGATTGGGATAGATACTAGAACTTCCTATTGGGACTCTAGGTGAGAGAGGTAAGGAAGAATGGGGAAATAGAAGGATCCAGAGGGTCCTAGAAACCTACAAGACCATTAAAAGGCTGACAGATCTGGACCCAGGCGGGTCAGCTCAAACTACTGTACCAACCAAGGAAAACACATACAGTAAACCTAGAACCTCTATTCAGATCTAGCCAATGGACACCACATTCTCCACAATTGTGTGCAGAGTGGGGACTGACTAGGACATGGACTCTGGTGCCCCCTATTTGACCACTTTCCCTTGGTGGGGAGACCTGGTAACACTCAGAGGAAGAGTAAGCAGGCTATCAGGAAGAGGCCTGATAGGCTGTGATCTTATAGTGGGGGACAAGGTCCCCTGCTGTCACAGACCTAGGGGAGGGGAGTGGATGAAAGAGGGAGGGAGGGGGAATGGGCAGATACAAGTGAGGGGATAACAAATGAGATGCAATCTGAATAAATTACTTAAATAAAAATTTAAAAACAAACAAAAAAGAAACATGCAGGATCAGCCATCTGTATTATCAAGTACTACACACAAATGATAAAATTCACCACCAATACAAAATCTTAAAGACTTTTAAAAAGCATCAATGGAAAATCATAAAAAACAAACAACAACCCTATCTCAACCCAAAACTTACTACTCACAGCAAAGCATGTATTCTGACTACTAAAAAGAGAGTTGTCTAAGAACTACTGGGCCTATCTAGAGACATAAACACTCATACAAAGTCAATGTGACTCAGTTGATAGAATGCTTGCATAGCACGCACACACCCACGGTTCCTTCCCACTAGCACATGAGCCACGCAAAGCGGTGTATACCTATAATCCCAGTAATGTGAAGGTAGAGATGGGAGAATTAGAAACTCAAGGTCATCCTTGGCTACTCAATTAAGTCAGCCAGAGGTACATGTAAAAATAAAAATCAGTAATGTATTCCTCTGTAAAATATATATGCATGAATATTACTGACAAACAAAATAACAGATGAACAATGTCAAAATGAATTAAGAATTCTCAATGAAAAACAGTGACTTTGGAGTACACTTGATTACGGAAATATAATAAAATATGCTCTCAAGTTAAAACACATATTTAATGTAACTCAATCAAAGTTTAGGACAGGCTTCACATGGAAAAATGAGCATAAAATCATATATTAAAAAGACAATTAAATGAAAATGTTGGGAAAGAAACACTAAGAAGATGAATTCTATTAAATATTTAAATATTATAATTATTAGGAAACAGCAAGGAATAGGAACAAGATTTTAAAAGTTAGAGACTGAAGCATCCCAAAGAGCACCCTAGCCAACACAAGCAGTAGCCTCCGTTACAGCAAGGGCCACACTAGTCAAGTGCTGCACCTGGGGTAACTTGATAAAATAAATACGCTCACATTTTATTCATCAAAATGAATTCTGGTATGGAGCAGTGAGATAATTCTGTGGGTTCAGCACTGCTGCCAAGCTGAACAGCCTGAATTCAATCCCAGAACTTACGTGATCGAAAAGAATCTACTACAACACACTGTCCTGCACTCCCCCCCCAAAAAGTGAGCAAATTATGATGGATATAAAAATTAAATGTAAACAAAAAGAATGAAATCCAACTACAAATAAATTAATTAAGGAATTCCACTAAAGAGAGAATGTCTTTCTAAAACTAGAATTAACGTATTTCTTTTAAGTTATAAGGTACAGATTTTTGATTTGACTCTATACTCAAATACACAAATGAAGGGGGGGAAGGATGGGAAATGTGTGTTACATGGGACACAAATATTTCACATGAGTTTATCTTTTCCCCCGTCTTTTGAGAGAAGGTTTTGTTAGCCTGCCTGGCCTGAAATTCACTATGCAAAACAGGTAGGCTTCAAACTTTCAGCAATTCTGTGTCTGTCTCGGGCAGGCTTCTAATTGAGGGATTGTGCTACAATATCGAGTCAAGTAAATTTTTGAAAGAAAAAAAAAAAAAAAACAAACCCTCATAGCTAGATGGCCATGTTTCAGAGGAGCTGCTTTATGTAGGAGGACACAGCTGGTGAACCAGAGCATAGGCTGTCACATCAGAAGAACAAGAGAAGGCAAGAGCTCATGCAACTATATTTTTCTTTATTAACATTCTACAAAAATGTAACAAAACTTAGGCCAGGAAGATGGCTCAGCATTCGCAGCAGTGAAAACCCAATGGCCTGAGTTCAATGCTTTGAAGTCACATGAAAAGCAAGATGCAGCGGTGAACACCTGTAATCCCAACCCTCCTACAGCGAGACTGGAGGTACAGACAGGAATGAGCCAGAAGCTCACAGGCCAGCCAGCTGGAACATACAGTACAGCAGCAGCAACAATTGAGACCCTGCCTTAGCAAGCAGGAGGGAACCAACTCCCAGGTCCTCTGACCTCCTCCACATATGCCATGAGATATGCACACACTACATACATACAATTTAAAAATAAATGTTTTTAGCAAAACCTGTCAATGACCAATGTGTTGGGCATGTATTCTCATATGCTCTGATAGCAACACAAACTAAAAATGTCTACCACAGAAAAGCAAGCAACACAGCAAACAAATGAACAACTGTAGGAAAACATTTGCTAAGCTTAGACTATGAAAACATGCAAAAGTCTACAGTCTCAAAGAGTTTTCAAGGCAAAATTATTTATAACAAAGAAAAGTACCACTATTTGCCCCAAATTAAGTCAATTTGTTGAGTAAACTGTGATGCAATTATAGCCAATAGAGTACTATGTAGTCATTATATGAAATAGAGAAACACAGATATACTAAACACTAATAGTAAAAATTACAAATTACAGTAACAGTCATGTAAATATACACACAGGGGGAAAAATTCCCAAATGCAAATAGCTAAATGATGCAACAATATAAATGATTTTCCTTTGTCTTCCACATGTTTTCATAATAAATTAATAAATATTTTTGTAGACAGGCTGGCAGCAGAAAATAATCAGTGAGAAAAAGCAACCACAAGAAGGCTCATATTTTGTTAGAAATGCTTGTGGCAGCCTCTCAGAACTCCAAACACTTCTACAGAAATAAAAGCTACCGTCTCATGACTCATGACTGGTCACAAACAGTGCAGGATTTGCTTTCTATTCTAATTTTTTAGTCTTCCTTTTACTATTTTCCAAAAGGTTTCCCTTTAAAAACAGCAGTGTACATCAAAGAAACAGTCTGCCTTTCTGCATAAGGCTATTACAACATGACTTTTATTCTCGAGGCCAATGATTGTAAAGTCTGTCTTTGTTTTGTATTTTACACATAGTTAGACTAGTTTTGCCATTATTTTCATGCCATATTGTTTCCAAAAGAAGTCAGTGTGCATACTTCTTACAAAATGCAACTGCAACGAGGGCCATGATATGCCAGCAAGGAACCCGGGGGATCGTAACAAGGCAGACAAGGAAGGCTGGCACTTATTTGCCCAGCACTTACAAGCCTGAGCATTTGGCCAGTGCTTACAGAGCTATCTATTATTCACATGGCTTCTTTCCACCAATATGTGTGTCCCTGGGCTATGCTCGGAATATGTCTGTGGCAGGAACCATAATCTTTTACAACATAGAAAATAATAAACAAGGGCTATTTTCCTTTTAGTCATAGTCATAGAAGAAATGTTCCAATATAGTACGCAAGTCTGCTTTTCACCAGAAGAAAGTAAATCACTCTCTCAAAAGAGAGAGAACCCTAGAGATGCCCAGATGCCTTGTGAACTGGCTGGTTTTGTGTCGACTTGACAAAAGCTAGAGTCATTAGAGAGGAAGGAGCTCAGTTGAGGAAATGCCTCCATGAGATCCAGCTGTAAGGCATTTTGTCAATTAGTGATCAATGGGAGAGAGTCCAGCCCATGGTGGGTGGGGCCATCCCTGGGCTGGTGGTCCTGGGTTCTATAAGACAGCAGGCGGAGCAACCATGGGGAGCAAGCCAATGAGCAGCACCCCTCCATGGCCTCTGCATCAGCTCCTGCCTCCAGGTCCCAGCCCTGTTTGTTTAGTTCCTGTACAGACTTCCTCCAATGATGGGCTATGATCTGGAAATGTAAGTCGAATAAAGAATAAACCCTTTCCTCACCAAATTGCTTTTTGGTCGTGGTGTTTTGTTACAGCAATAGAAACCCTAACTAAGACACGTTGGATCTGACCATAGGATCAGGCACTTTTGGTGTGTCAACATATGTACAGTCAAGTTCCTCAATTTCCTGCGACCAGGCCTATAAACTTACCCACAGGCGCCAATTCTTTTATGACACTACCATATGTGGTGCAAAGAAATGGGCTCCCTGAACGCTGGGAACATACCTGGGGCTCTTTGGCCCTCTCTTCACTTGGCTACTAAAGAGCTTCGTCAGTCAGTCTTCTCCCTGCATAGCCTTATCATCTCCTTCCTAATAAATAGCTTTATATCAGTTCCCCAAGGAAAATACATAGGATGCGTGGTTGATATATTGTAGTTAGACGACGCTATGCACAAACAAAAATAGCTAATGCCAGGAGAAAAAGTTAAGTACTTTTTTTCCTTCGGTCATCTTTTCAGTTGTAGGAAAAAAAAAAAAAGCCAAAAATGAGGGCAGATTTGTGAGTATGAGAGTACTCGCAGTTCCACCTAGAAAGAAGGGGCCACAAACATATACAGGAGTTACACAACCAGGAACAGTTCAAGAAACCTGAAAACAGAGACAAGCTTCAGACTGCAAGGCCACTAAGTACCCAGTGCAATGAATTTAAAAGCAGAGTTTTTATCCAAGGTATTATAAAGTTCAAAGAGTCAAGACGAAGAGCAATCTTCCTGTAGGAGACTGACATTACTCTAACGCAAAATGAAATCAGATCTCTTCACATCAAAATACAAACATCTTCAAATTTCTAAAAGGCTATTTCAGCATGGAAACCTATATCCAGTTGTGCCATCAAATAATGCAAGAGACACAGCGGAGCACGATTTCCCCGTGCATTCTTTATTATCTCCTGGGAGATAAACTCCAGGTAAAATAAGAAAGCAAATCAAGGAAGAAGAGCAGGATACAGGGATGGGGATATAGCCTAGTGAGTAAAGTGCTAACTGAGCATCCACTTCTGCTTTCTATCCTATTTCCCCTTCTGAGGGAGAGTCAAGCATCCTCCCTTGGGGCCTCCTTGCTGCTTAGCTTCTTCGGGTTTGTGAACTGTAGTATGTTTATCCTATGGCTAAAATCTGCTTATAAGTGAGTACATATCATATGTATCTTTCTGAATCTGGGTTACCTCAATCAGGTTAATATTTTCTAGTTCCATCCACTTGCCTACAAATTTCATGATTTCCTTGTTTTTAATGGCTGAATAGTATTCCATTGTATAAATGTACCACAGTTTCTTTATCCATTCTTTGGTTGAGGGACATCTAGGTTGTTTCCAGTTTCTGGCTACTATGAATAAAGCTGCTATAAACATAGTTAAGCAAATGTCCTTGTGGTAATGTAGAGAGTAATTTGGATATATGCCCAGGAGTGATAAAGCTGGATCTTGAGGTAGAATCATTCCCAGTTTTCTGAGAAAGTACCAGACTGATTTCCAAACTGGTTATACAAGTTTGCACTCCCACCAGCAATGGAGGAGTGTTCCCCTTGTCCACATCCTGGCCATCACGTGCTGTCACTTGAGTTTTTGATCTTAGCCATTCTGACCCATGTAAAATAGAATCTCAGAGTGGTTTTTGAATAGTATTTTCCTGATTGCTAAGGACGCTGATCAAGTGCTTCTGTCTATTTGAGATTCCTCTGTTAAGAATTCTCTGGATTAGTTCTGTACATCAGAAGTGGATGAAGAGAGAGAACTGGGTGGGAGAGGGGGTGGAAAGGAAAATGAGGCTGGGGATCAGGTGGGGTGAGAACAGGGTGGGGGAAGATGAGAGGGCTGGGAGAGAGACCCATGTTGGGGGGCATCTCTGGGACAAGTTGGAGACCCAAGAAGGGGCAGGCTTCTGGGAGGATATGGAGGTAATTCTAGCTGAGACTCTTAGCAGCAGGGAATATAGAGACTGAAGCGGCCAGTCAGAGGATCAAAACAGATGCAGAGACCCACAGCCAAACATTAGGAGGCATTTGGGGAATCTAATGGAAGAGTTAGGGGAAGGTTAGAAGCCAGAGGGGACAGGAACTTCACAAGAAGACCAACAGAGTCAACTAACCAAGCACCATGGGAGCTCACAGAACCCCACCAATCAAAGAGCATGCGCAGACTGGACCTACACCACCAACCAAAGAGCATGCAAAGACTGGACCTAGGTCCCCTACACATATGTAACTGATGGGCAGCTTGGTCTTCATGTGGGTCCCCTAGCAAGTGGAGTGGGGGTTGTCCTCTGATATGGACTCTGCTGCCTGTTTTTGGATCACTGTTCCCTAACTGGGCTGCCTTGTCTGCCCTCAGTGGAAGAGAATGAGCTTAGTTCTGATGCAACTTGATGTAGTAGGGCGGGTGGCTGTGTGGGTGCTCCGTTTTCCTGAATTCGGTGAGGGGGTGGGATGGGGAGGAGAGGAGGAAGGGGGCTGTGATAAGGAAGTAGAGCAAATAAATAAATTAATTAATTAAAAAATTTTTATTTAAAAAGTGCTTTCTGAGCACATATGAAGGAAGCCCAGAGTTTGATCCCCAAGACTGCATAAAAACCAAGCAGAGGAGCACATGCCTATGAGTCTCAGCATTTGTGCCCCTTGGATGCAAATTGATGGACCAAATGCTGGACCATTCCTCTTTCACACACTTCAGGTAAACATACTCACTCACTTTCAATCACTGTAATAATAATAATGGGACAGACTTAGCTATGAGTCTAGTAACGGGCTGAGGAGGCAGCTCAACAGAACTCAAGAGAACAACAGAACAAAAAACTTTCCCTACAAGAGTGAGGACTAGAGTTTGATCCCATTTGATCCATGTAGCTATGGAGTGAGTGGGCAGACTGCCTATAATGCCAGAGTCTGGAAAAGGACAGGAGATCCCTGGATCAACCCTGCTAGCTAGATTAGCCATACTGGCTGTGGGTTCAGCAAAAAGATACTGCATCAATGAAAAGGTAGAGAGCAATAAAGGAAAATCTCCTAACTATAAACATATATATTCTCTCTCTCTCCTACTCCCTCCCCCTTCATACACAGACAAGATCTCATATGCACATACATACATACATGTATACATACACATATACTTTCAAATTTTAAAAACGATTTCTGATAACAACTTAGCATAATGTATTAAAAAATTATCAATAGTACTTTTCTGCCTGTTACTGTAGTTTTAATTAGCTTTGATATCAGCTAAACCCATAATCAATTTGAACCTTTAATGAGACCACTCTTAAAGAAATACTGAAGTTCTGCACATGACTGAGAACCTGCTTACAAAAATGACCTCAACATCTCTGTAAATGGGAAGAGACAGGGAGCACTCCACTCTAAAGCAGGAGCCAACTCTGATGCAGAGAACATGAGAACACAGTAGCTTGGAAGACAAATGGTCTCCATGACTCATTACCTGACAAGAAGCAAGGGAACTGTGCATCTTGTTCAAGAAACTCCTCCAAGAGGCAGCCAGCAGAACAGGAAGCAGCAGCTGTTGGCCAGGCCTACCAGCAGCAGGGGTGATAATTACCTCCCTGGTTGCTGTAGTCATGATAGTAGCCCTGTCAACACAGGATGTTTGCACTGACAATAGAGGCTGCATTCTGGCAGCACACAGGATGCGGCTCTCAGCTGCCTAAGTGAGCACTCACTCTCAAGCATATATGCTCAGAATCCCAACTAACCATAGCAGGAGCTCACTCAGGAGTGGGCTAAGCCACCAAAGAACTCTGAGCTTTCTGTCGAAACTGTGCTTCTTCACTTAAAACAATGTTATAATAAAATAAAATTTCCATTTTGAAAGAAATAAAGTGTATGTAGACTATATGAGATCCAAAGGGAAGAAATATATGATAAAACCAGTAAAATTTAATACAGAATTTATCACAGAACCTTACTTGTGTTAGAACAATTCTCACCTTGTTCTAATAAAATAAAGATTCCAACTCAACGTATCTCTAAAAAGTAAAGCTGTGACCTCTCAAAAAAGTGTTCTCAATTGAGGAAGCTATGGACCCAGCACAGGAAATGTCACTCTGGAACTGGGCTCACCCTGCAGAACCTGTTGTCATCACTGGCGCGCACTGCTGATAATCACCAAGATACGCCACATGATCTAGGCAGAGTCTCCAAACTTGTTCTGCTCCGGGCTATGCCCACGCCTAAGCTACACAGACACCTCATCATACCTGGCATCATCAACTGTTCTGAAACACAACTCTTGTTGGCATAGTGGGATTAGGTCTATAAATCCAGAATTTGGGAAGCTGAGGCAAGAAAATCATAAGTTCCTGGTCAGCCTGTACCATACAGGAAAACCTATTACAAACAAAAATGCTTTCATACTAAAGAATGTCATTCCCATCAACAGTGAATTTGAATCTGCATGACCCAATAACAGCCTGTCTCAACTGTATGCAAATCCAAATAATCAGCAACGTCCTAAACACCTCCCACCACAGGACTGCAACCCTTCATGAAGTGTCCCATGCTGTAAATAGGTGGAAGGAAAGATCCGGACTAGAAAAGAATTAACTTCATTCTTCTGTAAACAACAAATGAGAACCTGTAAAAACCTCAACGTGTAGCCAAACTCACAGCTGCTGGTAAAGCGAAAGCGCCGTTGCCGTAGGAAACCACTAGTAACCTAAGCAGTTCTGCAGCACGCAACCCTCTTCTCTTAATGCTTCTGAATCCGCAGTCCTGAGCTAGCAGGAAAGTAGTGAATCCAGGGGCCGCCTGTCCTCTTCTAAGGCTGAATTTCAAGGTGAAATGTCCAGCGTGGGTTCCAAAAGCATTTTCTTTCTTCTGATTTTAAACAAAAGGTCCAGCTGAATAAAAATTAAAAATTACTCCCCATCCTACTGTCTTATCTCCCCATATTCTACTGAAACCCTTCTAACAAACTCGCTCCTACTTTCACCTTTGTGTGTGTGTGTGTGTCCCACTGAGTATTTCTTGCTCCAGCATGAGTGGGTGGCTACTGACTGAAGCATGGGCAGCTTAACAGTGGCTATACCACGGGAGGAGACAACGCTTCCTCCTCTGACCAATTCATGCCAACAGCCTCTCATCAGGGGGCTTGGGGCCTCCTGGCCCTCTTGTTCGTGATGAAGGTCAATCTTGCGCTGGTCTTGTACAGATGACCACAGCTGCAGCAAGTGCATCAGTGCAGTGGCTGTCATGTCCAAAAGACATCTTTTGGCTGCACCTCTCTCCACCTTCTGTTCTCTCCTCATCGCCCTCTCCTGTGATGCTCACTGACCTCTGGAGGGAGGAGTACCGGATAATTTGTTAAGGTCAACATTGCAGCACAGAAGCTGATCCAGGTCACCCACAGAATTACGAAACTCACAAGTGGTTTCACCACAACACCTATCCATTCTTTGTCCATACCAAAATACCCACAATGGGCAAGGTTTCTTGGGTATTCCTCATCCTTTCTAGACTGTGACACAGAATTCACAGCTAGCCTGGCTAGTCTCACAGACCTCCTGAAGAAACTGTGTAAATGGTAAGGCAAGGACAGCCCTGAAATCTCTGACTGGAGACTGTCACAGCAGCTCTGACTTATCCTTGTCCTTAATACAGATCAGGTAAAGGTCAGCCTCCACTGCCCATCACTCCTAATTTTTATAGTACATTGTATTTTGAACGCTTTGCCAGGGGCTGTTAAGGTACAGTCTGCTTCAATTAATCTGAATTTCAATTCTAAACTAACGAGTTTTATCATCAGTCACAATGTCATTCTCATCTGGAGAACTGAAATAACATTAATGAACCATTTACTTAATACAAACTGATTGCACAGGCATGACACCTAATTCAGAAAATAGGGCAACCCTCATCTCTGATATCACTAGCAATTAATTCAGAATTTTTAAAAATATAAAACTTCTGAGTGAAATGATAAATTAAAGATGCATTTAGCCCTATTCCTCCCCCTAATACCAGAAGTGTGGTTACATAAAAATACATAAAACCACATGGGGAAAGTTTAAAAGGAACACTCAGAGCAAATGGAATTTAAAGCTGAAAAGTCACGCAGGCAGAGTACTGAGTCCCAAGTGGGTAGAGAAGCCAGGGGTTTAGGCAGTTTGTGTCACAGAACTCTAGCAAAGCCAGGAGGAGCAGCTTGGAAGAGTTAGGAGTTAAGATGAAGTTAAAATTAAAAAGATAACTGGTAAATCCAACAATAAGGGTTATAGTGGAAGTTTTGGTTATGTTAAGTAAATATGTTTTTGTTTTGATCCCAAGCGTAGGATGTGAAACCGCCTTTAGCTTATCCACAGCTGCTAACAGCCTCCTGCAGGGGGCATGGTCTTTGCCAGCTGGAAAACACCCTAGTGTGACACCAACTATGAGAGGGTATAAATAGGAGTGGGGTGGTGATGGGGGTGGGGGGGGCTGGGGGATGGGAGCAGCTGGGGGTCACTTCTAGAGACCCTTCTGGAGAGAAACACTCTGGAGAGTGTTTTGAGGGGCTGCTGTTGATTGGTTCCACTGCTGCTCTTTGCTGCTCGGCTGGACGGCTGGAATCGCGATGGTGAAGGATGGAATCACCCCAAGGAACTGAGTCTCAAATGTCTACATCCCCGTCCCTATAGCCTTCTTTCCCTCCTACCGAGGGTCAGTGGGCTGGAAGGGAAGTAGAGGCATTAAAGAATCCCAAATAAAGTAGGTTTAAAAAAATATATAAGACTACAAAGGTGACCTTACTCAGGAGGTCATGGAAGAGACCATACATGAGCTAAGAACTGGAACTCTGCCATGTTGTTAATTTTACCCAGAACAAAAGTATGCTTGACTTTCCAGCAGAATTCAAATAGTCTCTACTTGAGGTCATTTAGATCATTATAGATTAACTCTGGGAAAAAAACATAAAAGTTACTATTTTCACAGAGACATCTCCATGAGGATGAGTCATTAGAAAACACAAACTACATACACCATTCTTGCCCGTTTCTCATGAAATACTAAATATTTAAATAAAAGAACTATCAAATGAGGAAACAACAAAAAATACAAAAAATGGACAACTTGAAAAAGAATAAAGGCCAGTAAGACGGCTCCATGGATTAAGGTTTCCAGTCCCCACACCCACATGGATGGAAGGAGGAGACCGACTCCCACAAACTCACCTCTGAGTCCACACATGGAATGTGGCAGACACATACACACAATAAGCAAATATATGTAATTTAAAAAAAACACTAGCTGAGCACATACCTTTAATCCCAGCACTCAGGAGGCAGAGGCATGTGGATTGTTGTGAGTTCAAGGCCAGCCTGGTCTACAAAGTAAGTCCAGGACAGCCAAGGCTACACAGAGAAACCCTGCCTCGAAACCCCCCAAAAAGAAACAAACAAACAAAAAAAACCCCACTATTTTCTAGACGTTAATAAGAATGATTTTTTAAAAAGCCAAATGAGTGAAACAACAGATTAAATATAGCTAAAAGACCACTAAACTATATTCCACACTTAAAGAATTTTTTTCATCATTAAGAAATGAAAGTATTAAACAGAAACAAGCAGACAAGCATAACATGGCATGGTCTCCGTGAATGCTATTTGAGTCCCAGAGGAACATGTTACATGTAAGGAGATAAAAGTTAAGCATTTTCAAAAATAGATAAGGGGCTAGAAAGATGGCTCAGCAGTAAAGAACACTGGTTGCTTTTCCAGAAAATTGGGTTCAATTCCCAGCACCCATAAGGCAGCTCACAGACATCTGTAACTCCAGCCCCAGGTGATCCAACACCTTCTTCTGGCCTCCATGGGCACAATGCACGCAAGTGGTACACAAACATTCAGGCTGGCAAAACACCCATATACATACAATAAAATAAGATTTTATAAAAAAAAAGATGAAAGATTTCAATCTAGATTAAAGAATCACAATAACACACAAAGCAGTACAAATACAAAAAACATTACACATGGATATGCTATAATAAATATCAAAATAAGCACAAATAAATTTAAAAATAGCCAGAAAGACAAGTGATCTCTACAATTGGATCTCAATAGCAACAAGAAAAGCCAGGTGATAGCATGATGCTGTTCTCGGCATACTGACAAAATGAGTTGTTGACCAGCATTGTATACGCAGAAAAATTACTATTCAAGAATGAAGATGAAATAAAGATATCACCGCTCCAGCAAAACACACACACACACACACACACACACACACACACACACACACACACACACACAAAACTACAACAACAACAATGACACTGAGGAGAGAGGAAGACTAAAATGAAGACAGTGAGCATACTGAAAATAGCAGTATTTGGAAATCAATATGGCAGTTTCTCAGAAAATTGGGAATCGATCCACCTCAAAACCCAGCTTTACCACTCCTGAGCATATACCCAATAGATGTTTCATCATACCATGAAGACACTTGCTCAACTATGTTCATAGCACCTTTATTTGTGATGTCCAGAAACTGGAAACAACCCAGACATCCCTCAACTGAAGAATGGATAAAGAAAATGTGGTACATTTATACATGGAATATTACTCAGCTGTTAAAAAAAAAATGGCATAATGAAGTTTGCAGGCAAATGGATGTAACTAGAAAAGATTATCCTGAGTGAGGTAGCCCAGACCCAAAGACAAACACGGCATGTACCCTCTTATAAGTGGGTATTAGCCATAAAGTGAAGGATAAGCACGCTACAGTCCACAGACCCAGAGAAGCTAAGTAACAAGGACAGCTCAAGGAGCTAGGCATGCATCTCACTGTGAAGGGCAAATAGAATAGACACTGGGCATAGACTGGGGAGGGGTCGGGGCGGGGCTGGGATGGGAACAGGAGGTATCAGGTGGAGGAGGACAGAGGGGGAGAGTACTGGGAGAGCCCAGCAGAATGGGGGTGGGCATCCCTGGGACGAGCTAAAAGCCTAATACAATGAAAACTCCCAGGAATTGATGAGGGTGACCCTAGCTGAAACTCCTACAGAGCCATCTCCTGTAACCAGGCAAGGCTTCCAGTGGCGGGTTTGGGACACCAACTCAGCCACAAAACCTTCTACCTACAATTTGTTCTGCCTATAAGATGTGCTAGGGTAAAAGTAACACAAATTGTGGAACCAATGACAGGTCCAGCTTGAGACCCACACCATGAGAGGGAGCCCACCCCTGACATTCTCTCAAGGGTGAGGAACCAGAGGCTGGATAGCCCAGAGACCTAGCATAGACCCAAACACTAATGGTTTTTTTTTTTTAAATCATTGAAATGATTCCTTACGATGTTCTACTCATAGATTGGTGCCTAGCCCAACTGTTATCAGAGAGGCTTCACCCAGCAACTGATGGGAGAAGATGCAGAGATTCACAGCCAAACATTAGGCAGAACCTGGAGAATTCTGCTGAAGAGGGAGAGGAAGGATTGTAGGAGCCAGATGGCTCAAGGACACCACAAGAAAACCTAGAGAATCAACTAAGCTGGGCTCATAGGGGCTCACAGAGACTGAACCACCAACCAGGGAGCCTGCACGGGACTGACCTGGGCCCTCTGCCCATGTGTAACACTTGTACAGCTTGGTTTTCATGTGGGACTCCTAACAGTGGGAGCAGGGGCTGTCTCTGACTCTGCTGCCTGCTTTTGGGGCCCTTTCCCCCTACTAGGTTGCATTAATAGGAGAGGAGGTGCTTAGTCTTTCTGCAACTTGATATACCACAGCTGGTTGATACTCATGGGCGGCCAGCCCTTTTCTGAAGTAAACCAGAGGAGGAATGGATACGGAGTAGGAGTGGAAGGACTGGGAGGGGGGAGGGAGGGGACGTTGCTGTCGGGATGTAAAATAAATAAATGAATAAATAAAATACGAAGAAATGCTATAATATTTAATTATATATAAAGAGAAATTATAATAAGGAGAAATATTATAAAGTATAATAAGAAAACAGAAAACAGGCACATAAGGTGTAAACAGAAGCATGACCTCTGTGAATAAAGGGATCTAGTTTACTTCTTTCTGTTTGTCTCCTAGTTTCTTTCTCCATTTATACAAATATTTTTTCCACAAGGCACATCCCATTTTCTTGCATTCAGGAACACTATAACAAATCCCTAGCTGGGAGTCATTTTGAGCAAGCCACCACCCCAAGGGTGCACACCAGGACATGTGTGGCGGCCTGCTATCCGCACACTCGGGAAGCTGAGGTAGAACAATCACAAGGCCACGTAGGCTGTACTGTGACACACTGTCTCAAGGAAGGGGCCAGGGACAAACTGTGAACAATTCGGAGCAGAGCAGGGAGGCCTGCTGTTTGCAGGGTAAGAACTGAGGTGGCAGTGGCTTTATTCAACTTCATCTAGGAATGCAAGTATCAACAGCACTTCAAAGTACTGATTGCAGGTTACAGACCAATCTTGCTTTTTTTTTTTTTTCTTTTTAAGATGCTAAGCCACCAAAATTTTGAATCAGCTGTATAATCATTAAGTACATTAAATATAAACAGACTACATAAATGTTCCAATTTTTTTCTAATGTGTGTTAACGAGTATCAAAGTGGTGCTGAGTGACTCCGCATCCTCCTGTTTGTTATAGTCTCAAAATTACAGAAATTATCAGTCACTCCTTTTATATGTTCAGTCTGCTAAACCATCTGCCTGAGCTCATCACATGGGCCAGGTACATACTCGTCATGGTGTTGTATCTGATGAGCGTCAGAGAACTGCTCACAACACATGTAGCTCTGCCTGTTGTCACACAGGTCAGCCTGTACTCCATCAGTTTATGTAACAAAGTCAGTTTCTTCTTCATTCTGATAATGTTCTCCTGTATTTCCCCAGTTTTACTTCCTCATGGTACACCAGCGGAGAGTCCTTCTCAGGGTTAGGAACACGAAGTTTGAACAGTCCCTGCTTTCTTCACCATTGCCTCCAACCAAACTTTGCAGTGACCAAAAATGTTGCAGATTATCTTGAGTTCTCAATACAATTCATAGACAATAAGCAAAATTACTTTTAAAATATTAGCAAGACAGTAGAAAAATCAAAATTGGAAGAGATGGCTCAGGACATATGACAACCTGAGTCTCTTCTCTGGAACCCATGAGGTAGAGAGAGAACTGACTCCTGTAAGCTCTCCTCTTTCCACATGTGTACCAGGGCACATATGTGCCTATACCCACCCCTACCACACACACAAGCAAATAATCGAAAATTTAAAAATCACGATCAGGAACTTTTTTACAAATATTGAAAGGCAACAAACAAACAAAACATATTAGGGATAAGGAAATACACAGAGCAAGGCACACAAAAGAAAGGCCCTCTGGCCGGGCGTGGTGGCACACGCCTTTAATCCCTGCACTCAGGAGGCAGAGGCAGGCGGATTGCTGTGAGTTCAAGGCCAGCCTGGTCTACAAAGTGAGTCTAGGACAGCCAAAGTTACACAGAAAAACCCTGTCTTGAAAAAAAAAAAAAAAGAAAGAAAGAAAGAACCTCTTTAAAGCACATGACTCATTGAGGGCTAGGGATTTTCATAAGATAGTAATATATGATGTTCATACAGGGTTTACTTCAAGAATATAAAGCTTAGATTAACATCTCGCAGTCAGTATCATTAGCACAAATAATATACACATACCCAATAAGCTTTTGACAAAGTTCAATGTTCATTCTTGTGAAGCAAACAAACTTCATTATACTGTAGAAATGTCCTTAATTATATAAACTTCACTAACCTACAGCAGGAGTAGAGATATAATTTGGTGGTAACATGCCTACAGAGCATGCACAAACCCCAACAAAGGAAGAAGAGGAGAGAGAGGAAGAAAGAAAGAAGGGAAGGGGAGGGAGCGAAGAAAAAGGAAGGAAGGAAGCCACCATAAAATCCTGAGAACTCTGCCCGAAAGACTGGCGACAGATAAAGATGCCCACTTTTATCAATTATACTCAAGATTATACCAAAGGTCTCACAAATGTTGTTCATGGAGGGAAAGAAATACAAGTGCATAAAGAAAGGAAGGGCTGGGGTACAGCTCTGTGACAGACCGTTTGACAAACAAGCAGGAGACCCTCAGTTCCACAGCCATCTCTGCCTCAATCTCCTGAAGCAGAAGGTTATTAACAAAAGAAATCTAGAGTTAGGTGACGGAGTAAAAAGGGAATATGGTCAATATATGCTGCATGAAATTCTCAATCTAAAAAAGATGTTTCTAAGAAATCTAAGTCAGTCTAGGAAGATGTATTTAAGTCAAGTTAACAAGCTCATAAAATGAGTGTGTAATGTAAAAAAAAAAAAAAAAAAAAAAAAGGCAGTTTCATTTTCATTTACGAGCAATGAAACAAATTACAACCCTTCTCAGATTCAGTGGTGGTGGTAGTGGTGGTGGTGGTAGTGGTGGTAGTTATGTGTTGGGGGTTGGGGAGGGGGTAGGGAGGAGTTGCGGGGAGGTGCCTTTTGAGACCAGAAGAAGAAATCAGATGCCTTAGAGCTAGAGTTATAGGTAAGTTGCCCAGTGTGGGTGCTGGGAACTCAGCTCAGGTCCTCCACAAGTCCTTTTAACCTCTGAGCCCTCTCCCTAGCTCCTAAAACTTTTTTCTTTAAAATAAAAGAAAGAAAGAAAGAAAGAAAGAAAGAAAGAAAGAAAGAAAGAAGGCCCCAAGTAGAATATTTGGGAATAAACTTAATAAAACATATGCATATTCCATATAATGGAAATATAAAACACTGCTAAGAGAAATTAAATACTTAAATCAATTTGGAGGCAGATACCATGCTAATGTTGATTCTGCCCAAATCATAATTTCAGCCATACCCCATCAGGTGCTTTATAGATATTGGCTACTGATTCTAAAATTTATACGAAAATACAAAGGACTTAGAACAGATAAAACAATACCGAGAAAGTCCAAGTTGAAGAACACATCATATGACCTCAAGTAACAAAACTATAGTAGTCAAGCCAGTCGCAGTGAGGTGGTTTGTGCCTCTGTCTCAGCTCAAGAGCCTGAGAGGAAGAAACACTTGAGCCCAGGGTTGGAAGATAGCTGAGAAAACATGGCACAACCACAGCTCAAATAGAACATGATGATGGGGTAGGAGAGAGAAGGCACAGCCATGGGGAGGAAGAAGGGGAAGACGAGATAGAGATCTAAGGGTAAGCAAATTGATCAAGGGGACAGGACCAAGAGTGTAGAAAGCAAACTAATACACAGTCCATTGATGTAGCCTATGTAGCCTTAGCTGGTCAGGAAATTGTTATGTAGATCAGGCTGGTCTCAAATCATAGAGCTCCACCTGCCTTAACTGCTGGGATTAAAGGTACCCAGCATCTCCCAGCACTCTGGAGCCAGAGGCAAGCAGATCTTCATGAGTTCGAGAACAGCCTGATCTACAGAGTAAGTCCAGGCAGCCAGGACTATTACATAGAGAAACCCTGTCATGAAAAAACAAAACAAGAAAGGTATGCAGTACCACATCCACCTGAAAATTTTAATATTCCTGAATACTTGTATTATTTATAAACTACCTAATCTTATATTTTATTATAGAAATACAAATGAATATTCATAAGACAAAAATATACATGTGTGCAAAAAATTTACACAACAAACACATAACACATAACTATACATAAACTACAGTAATTATTTGTTACTATTTAAGAATATACACATATATCATTCAAATAATTGAATGAATAAAGAACCAAGAATTGGCAGAAGGGAAAGTTCTTCCTCACAATAGAAGACAATTAGTACAGAAAGAAGTCTGCACTTGAAAAACCACAATTCAAATTTGAAACTAATGAGCAAAAGTCTGAAGAGGAACAGAAGAGTTTAACTGACTTCAAAGAGAAAAGCAGTGTCTGGTTGCATCAAAACCTAGCAGGCACCAACTACACCCCCAAGTTCCCAAACTGACATTATATGGTTCCTATTATGTTATACTATGAAGAGCAGAAATATTTTTGGTTGTTATTATTGTCTAACATGTAAAAATTAATATAACCATAAAGCAACTACAGAAAATTACAAATTAGAAATATTCTAGGACATAACTGGCCAGTACCCTTCAAAGACACTGATGCCAAGAACAAAGAGATTAAGGAACTATATTCCATGTCAAGGCTGACTAACAGAACAGCTAAACCCAGCTTGATTCTGGACTGGACACTGGACACTGGACAGCGAAAACAACAGCAGTAGAGCAGGGGAAGGACGGCTGCAGGCTGCAACTGAGGGCTGAGTATTCACACAGACGAAGAAGAAAAGAAGGGCCAGGCTCGGGAGTGAAGTACAGCGAGTGAACGCCAGGAAAAGGCAGACGGCAGATCCCTGAACACGTCTTACACTTTTCTGTAAGCCTGAAATCATACAGCAATGAGCAGAACTAAAAAAGTAGAAAAAATGTTTCAAACAAATAACCTAGGAACCAAGGCCACTAACCTTTAATATGTGACACTTTTGAAACTGGCAGCATGCCAGAAAGCCCTTGGTTTGATGCTCAGCATGACAAAAGGAAGAGGCAGGCTGAAGTCTATAGAGAAGAGAGGAAGGCCCATCTGCTTAAATAAAAGTTTAAAAATCCTAATACCCAACAAATTAATGGAAAACAGACAACTTATAGCCAATCCAGAAATCAAACTAATGAACTTTGAAAAGAAAAAAGAAAAACAAGTCAGCTTCACTAGTAAGTACACGACAGATGATGAGACCCTTTTCCATTAAGTGAGTAATTCTATTTTTAAAAATATCGTCATTGACAAAGACTTTCTAAAATGATCATTCAACAGGAATCAGAAATAAGAATAACTAATTAGCAGTTTCAGAAAGGTGGTTCAGCAATATGAATCAAGAGCCTTAAAGTTTGCGCTCTCCTAAAGGAATAATCTCTTCTGTGGATTGAAACTCATGCTCAAGTATATTCACTAGGAGCTGAGGAGATGCCGCCAAGAGTGACAACACAAGCTGTACAAGCATGGGGATATGAGTCTGGACCCCAGCACTCACATAAAAAGCTGTGTGCGGCTATGTGTGCCTCTGACTGCAGAGCTGTCAGGGCTGTAGACAGGAGGCTTGCTGGACAGATTCTGTCCAGGTACAGTAAGAGACCCCATCTCAAAAAGCTTGATATGAAAGAAGAATGCTAGAGCAGGACCCTGGACATCCTCCTCTGGCCTCCCAGAGTGCAATACCTGCTACACACACACACACACACACACACACACACACACACACACACACACACACACACACACACACACCACACCTACATATACACACACTTCAAAATAAATAAAAGACATTCTCCAAAGGGTATTTATAGTAGTAAAATTCCTTAGAATGATTCACATGTTCAGCAATATGGAAATTAGGGTACAGCCACAACATACAACATCCTGTTACTAAAAAATATTAAAATGGGAAAAAAGATACAAAAAAATGTCAAGAGATTAAAGTTTACAAAATTGGTATTTTAGATTATTTTAAGTAAAAAGAAACTCATTAAAGCCTAGTTTTCAAGTACTAAAAGTGAACAATCAATGAAAACACAAGTTAGGGGGTCGAAAACTCTGGTCTAGTCTCGCACTAGGCTATGAGGTCTAATTTGTCCACCCCCTTCTGCCCACCTGAGCCAGAGATGACATCCTTACCTGGGGGTGTCCTTCCCCCCTTCTTTTGCTCCCTCAGTACCTGAAGGTCTACACCTTCTCCAGTGTACTCAGTAAACTCTGGCTGCTTCATATTTATAATGCATTCCCGCCCCCCCCCCACCCCCCGCTTCCTACATGCAGAAGGAATGGACTCTGGCTACTATGCTAAAGATACCTTAAATATAGTAGTTAATGACGTAGAAGTTTCATTTTTTCCCCTTGCTCCTTTCAAATACAGCCATTAAGAAAAACAATCCCAAATCCCCAAGGCAGGCTCTGAACAGTAGACAGCACCTACCTGATTATGTTCTGTGCAGCAAGTGTCATCTGCTTACTTTCATGTCAAGAGACATTTTACCATCTAATCACCAGCCACCACCCCAAACACACCCATCTGTCTGCTGCAGTGTCAGCTCTGCCCTACTCTGCTGAGTCTAACTCCACTTATATGCTCTCCACCTCATTAGCAGAGCACAGTGGTCAGGAGAGAGGAGGATGTGGTCAGGAGAGAGAAGGATGTGAGAAGGCTGGTAACACCACAACCAGACAAGGAATAGAATTATCTTAATGTAGCAGAGGGCCAGGTGGGAGGCATCAGTACATCAGTGGTCTCCAACAGAGGTAATGTTTTAGGAGGCATCTTTGCTTGCCACGGCTTTCTAAGTGCTACTGGAAGTTAATAAGAGGGCACGGATGCTGTTGGCACCCTACAATGCACAAGGAAGCTCCCCATACAAAGACAAGTTAGTATCATGGCAGAATCCAATTCCAATTCAGCAGGAAGGAGATGGTGCAGGGTTACGACAGCTGTGTAGTTTAGGACTTGTGTGTGACGCGTGCGCGCGCACGCGCACGCACACACACACACACACACACACACACACACCTCAACCAGATGCTACAAGAGGGTGGGAGAACTGTTCCTGGCTATCAAAATTCTACCTCAAGCATGGGGAACAAGAAGTTATAGCTGAGGAAGAATGGTATGCATGCCTCCTCCTGGCATATCTTGTGTTCTTCAAATGCTGCTTCTGAGCAGCAACAGTGAGAAGATAACAACTATCAAAACTGCCCAGGCCGGCAACCACCTCCTGCAGAGCTGGCAAAGACTCACAGAAGGATAACAAGTTGAGGTGAATATCTCAAGGCAGAAGGATTCCTATGCATAGGCCCAGCTTTGGTCAGGCAGGAGAGAGGTGGCAAGTACAGAAGGCCACTCAAGAAGAAAATAACAGTGCTGCTCCCAGGAGAACCATCAAAAAGGGCAGAAGACTTATAGGAGTGGCACTGTAAAAACTGGAAACAAACAGTACTCAGCCTCAACTTCCACGCAAAGCAGATGCAAGCAAGAAAACACTCAGAACACAGCTACCCTGTTACACTTAGTCACCTCATGACTACTGAATCACACAACAGGCCCTCCTTGTTTTAACTCCTTATTTATTTTTGTTGAGCCATGATTTCCTCTGATGAAGGACAGATAGCTGGGGAAGTCCTTTATCCCCAGTCTGGCTGAGACTTAAATAACTCAGACCTACCTCCCAAATATCATTTGATTGTCTAAGGTAACTTTTGTTCCCAGTGTTAGGGAGTACCTGCCACTTAAGGCCACTCATTTCAACACTAAACAGGAAGAACCATTAGAAATTTGTCTGTTAGAAAGTCATAAGGTCTATAAGAAAGTAATTAAGTCATAAATTAGCCCTGGCAGTGGGAGATGGAGGCAGGAGTTCAAGGCCAGAATAAGCTACAGAATTACAATCTGTCTTTTAAAAAGAAGGAGGAGGAGGAGAAGCATGGAGCTGGGGGATACAGAACACTTGCTTCACAAGCTTGGCCTCAGGGTCCAATCTCAGCAGTCAAGAAAGAAAACCACAGAACTGTGTCTATGGTGCTGAATCAACAGAGCCTCCCTCTGAGCCACAGGTGGTGATCTGAGGTTTCTTTCACATCAGTTAGTCTTCCAACTCCAAGCCTTTTTCTCTTCTCTAGGCTGGGGAGGTTCTTCTGTCCCAAGTAGCCTTATACCTACCTAACTCTTTATGTCATACAATTATGAACGGATACAAGACCAGTAAGATGGCTCAGCGGGTAAAAGGTGCTTGCCACTAGGCCTGCACCTGAGTCTGATCCTCAGGACTCACATGGTATGAGAACTAGCCTCTGACCTCCACAAGAGTACCCTGGTACACACACACACACACACATACACATGCAACACACCCACCCACAGAGGTATACATGGGTAAATGTTTAAAAATGAGAAGAGAAGGATGGAAAGAAAGAAGCAGAATATATCAATGACAGACAATTACAGAATGGCAGAACTAGAACGAAGGTGGAGAGCAATGTATTGACAGCTAATCTCACCTTGATAAATGTGCAGACAAGGCAGAAAGAAATCAGCCACTTGGGAAAGGCACAGGTGGACTGAAGATTCTGGGCACTGCCCTCAGAGTTGTACCAAACAGCAAAATGTTATGTAACACGACAGCAGTTTTTTAATGTTTTGTAATTAATTTTTTAAAAGTTTTTCTAAAGTCCCATTTTGTGATAAATTGCATTTTTATAATTACTTTTCTTTACTTCTGACCTAAATGTCCAACAGCAGGTGTGTGTTCTGTACATGAAGATCTCTGGCCTACAGTACCACAGCTGATTTTCACAAGGACCTCTAGGGGAGGAGCGGTTACCATCCCACATGACACTGACAAACCCGCGTCAGAGGTGAGATGGCCAAATCAGTCACCAGTGACACCAGGCATCCTGCCAAGCTGCTATTCCATCTGGAGAAGTCCTAGAACACCCATCCAACTGTCCCAACAGCATTACACTCAAGGCTTCCAGTGATTCTGTAAAGTACTTATACTCAAATAAAATCTCAAGTAAAAGATACCCACCCTAGGAATATAAATTACATGTGTGTGTGTGTGTGTGTGTGTGTGTGTGTGTGTGTGTGTAATCTATTATAATTTATTTACACATTACATGCTGACTGTTAACTCCTTGCTGTTTTAGCAACTCCCAATAAGGTATACAAGTTATAGTAAGCCTCTTGGCAGAAAATGGAAGGTTACTTCAACTTGAAAATCAAGTTAAGGTTTTTGGTTTTGGAGTTTTGTTTTTTGTTTTGTTTGTGTCACACACACTCACACTCTCACACACACACACACACACACACACACACACACACACACACACAGGGTTTCTCTGTGTAGCCCTGGCTCTCCTAGATTTGCTTTGTAGACGAAGGTGCCCTCGAACTTACCGAGATCCACTTCCCTCTGCCTCCCCGAGTGCTGGGATTTCCAGTGTGCGCCACCACACCCAGTAAGTTAAGTGATTAAACATCAACTTTTGCACTGACTACCATGAAGACACATAGAAGCAAGCTAGCCTCTAGTGAGCATCACAGTGCTCATCTACGGCATGAAACAGAGAGAAGCCTAGCTAAAGAGAGCTTTATAGTCTCAGGCATTCCCCAGAGGCTCCTCCAAGACAGAGATCCTGCACTTTGAACTGACAGCCATGAACAAGACAGAGATCCTGCACTTTGAACTGACAGCCATGAACAAGACAGAGATCCTGCACTTTGAACTGACAGCCATGAGTGGAAGGGACTCTGGACAGCCTTCTTCACAGAGAGTATTGTGTGCTGTGTCCCAGGAACAATGAAGCCATCTGAGGAGTGGAATAGCCAGCACCAACAGTTCTCATCCACTACAGTTCACCACTGCTGAGCAATCAATAAGACTATCTTCCAGTCTTCTTCCAATTATGTTATGTGTCATGTGACTGAATGCTGGTCACTAGATTGTAGGAGGAGTTATGTTAGCCACTGTCAGGTCTGGCTTGGAATGCCTCTCAGCATTCACTTAAGATCCTCCAGCTAGCCAGGTGGTGGTGGCACGCACCTTTAATCCCAGCACTCAGGAGCAGAGGCAGGTGGATTAATGTGAGTTCAAGGACAGCCTAGTCTATGAGGCAAGTCCAGGACCGCCAAGGCTATACAGAGAAACCTTGTGTCAAAAAAAAAAAAAAATCCTCCAGCTAACTCTCCCTCTGTCATCTTAGCATAGCTACAAATAGAGAGAATACCAACTTCTGTGGATTTTTGCATTACAGAAATATGTAGTTGTTATTGTTATTACAACACAGTATAGCTTAAATATTTTTCAAAATTTAGGGTGTAAACATATAATTGTGTTCTGATTTCATTGGTCTGGGATGAGGAAAGGCTTCCCCAAAAAACACAGAGATGAAACAATGACAGATTGATGAACATCAGGAAAAAATTAAAATTTGCATTTGAAAAATTAAATAGAGAGGAAATTAGATAACTCAAGTTTTTTTTAAAGAGATGGGATATAGTCAAGGATCCCTAGATATGTGTTCAACAATGGGTTATTCGTTAAGTATTAATTACTGATTTCACTAAAAATAGGACTATAACCAAGCTCAAGAGTAAAGGTAACTGCAGAATTTAAGATGGCCAAATATGCAGTATCAAAATAAAAAGGTGATGTACACTTCATTAATGGAAGTACAGCTTCACTAAACATAAGACAAATAAATGCTGCTACCCAGTACAAATCCTCCACAGTCCTATTTTCAGGGCTCTCTAATATAATAATCACCCTACAAATGTTTAAAACTATATACAAGAATGGTCGGTGCAACACCATTATAAAAGGGAAAAACTGGAGCATATTAAATGCCTAGCAATAGAGGAAGACATGAACCAAGTTATGTATTTAAGCATCCTCACCATCAATTCCCCACAATTTTCCTTCCTCTTTGAGATGAGGTTCCACTATGCAGCCAGGCTGAGTTTCCAATCCTCCCTCTGTCAGCTGGTGAATTCATGTTTCTCCTTTTGAGCTATTCTCAATCCATAGGTTTGTGTGTTGGGTTTGGCATGGTAATGTGTACAGTCTTCATGGGTATGTTACTTGGGAATGTAACCACAAAGTCATGAAGTATCACTGTATATAAGCAATGGAGAAACTGCCGGACTGTTTCACATTGTCCCCTGACTGGCTGCACTAACATTTTTTACACCTGTCTTTTTAGTCATGCTAGGAAGTGTGATATGGTAGTCCACTGTAAAATGGGGTGGGGACTAAACTCTTAGCCTTGTGATTCCTAGCCAAGTTGGACTTCTGATTCCATGAGATCTTCATTGTGATCTTTATTTGCATTTGCCTTCAGCATTTTTTCTGTGTTTACTGGTCAATTGCTTGTCTTATCTGAAGAAATACCCAATGAAATCTTTTGCTTTTGTTGTTGTTGTTGTTAAGCTCTTTTGTTACATTGGTAGGTTGACATTCCAATGGTTTAATCAGATAATATAAGGTACTCACTACTGTTTTGTTGCTGTGTAAGAATTCTCAGACACGCCGATACTGGACCTTCATTAGATAACTGATTTTCTTATACTAAACACTGGTGAGCACAAGGCAGGACAACAGGAACTCTCTAACCCTGCTAACAGGAAAGGGAAGCAGTCCAACTACACGAAAACGCAAGTTGGCAATAAGGAAGTTAACCAATGAGCACCAGGCATGGCTACTCATGCTGGTCCTGATGCCTCTTGCACCACCTCCTCCTGGGCTATCCTCAGTCAGGAAGCTCATGCACTGGCAGTCCCTGGTATAGCTCCAGTCATACAGCTTCTGCATCGGGCTACAATCTCATATCAGACATACAACCAAAGGAAAAAGTCATTAACACAAAAGCACAAACAATATGAAATACCAAGACATTATGTCCCCTCATGGCCCACATAAGTGTGTGTGGGTGGGTGGGTGTGTGTGTGTGTGTGTGTGTGTGTGTGTGTGTGTGTGTAATTTTTCCAGTGAGAATTACCTAGATGGACTCCAGGACAGAATTTAAAAGAACAATCACAAACTTGATCAATGTTATCAAAGGAATTATAAAATGATGGGGGGGGGGGGGGGAAGAAGCTCCATAAACTTAAAGAGGATCCCACTACATGCCTGACTGATGGCCAGGGAGACATAAATACATGACTGAATGAAATAACAAAGACAATTCAGGATTTGAAAACTGGATTCAGTAAGGAAGATAGAGAACACAAGCAGAAATGAAACTCAGTAACAAACTAGAAACCTCAGGGTTAGCTGTGGAAGGAGAAGGTACCAAGGAGAAGGTAGACTGCGGGACGTGAAGATGCAGAGGAATCAAACTACTCAAGAAAAGGCTACGCAAAGTTTTTCAAAAAGCACATAAAAAAGACACATAAAACTGTTGGACACCTTGAAAAGACCAGATCTTCTAATTGTAGACACATCCAAAGACAAAAATTCCAGGTCAACTGAACAGACCAGATCTTCAACAAGACCACAAAAACATCTCCAAATTAATGAAAGACACCCTCAAATAAACCGAGAACACATGACCAGAAAATAAGCTCCCCAGCAGATTATAGTGAAATACTTAATAGACAGAATAAGAAGAGAATACTGGAAAGAGAGAGACAGAGACAGACAGAGACAGACAGACAGACAGACAGACAGACATAGAGAGAGACCACAAGTCACATCTAAAGGAAAATCCATCAGAGAAACAGCTGATGTCTCTATAGAAAATGTCAAAAAGTCATCAGAGCCTAGAGTCATGCACGTCAAGGTCTAAAAGACCATGGGTGCCAACCTAAGCTACTGTATCCAGGAAAACTGTCTGCGAGGATTGAAGGAGAAAGAAAGACTTCATTATACAAATAGAAATCATTTCCAAGATGGGAGAGGCAGCTCACAGTTAAGAGCACTGGCTGCTCTTCCAGAAGAGTATCGGTTCAATTTTCAGCACTCACGTCATGGCTCACATCTCTCTGTAACTCTATCGTAAGAGATCTGATGCACTCCTCTGGCCTCTGAAGGCACCAGGCATATATATGGTACACAGACATATACGCAGGCAACCATCATACACATCAAAGAATAAAAGAAAAAAATCATTTCCAACAAACCAGCCCTACAGGATATCTAGAAGCAAAACTTAGGACTGAAGAGATGAATAAGCATAGCCAAGAGAATATAGGAAGAAAACAAATAAAGCTATAATAACTGAAACACAAAACAGGAATAAGAACATAAATAACAAAACAAATGAACGACCCTCCCCTGAAATGACAGTCATCAACAAACACTTTTAAATAGTAACTTTAAGTATTAGTAACCCTAGTTCCCAATTAAACGACACAGGTTTGTTTCGTGGATTAAGAAACAAAATCCGAGCACACCTGTAATCCTAGAACTTTGGGAGGCAGAGGAAGGTTGGTCTCTGTGAGTTGGAGGCCAGCCTGGTCTACAACGGGAGTCCACGACAGCCAAGGCTACACAGAGAAACCCTGTCTGGAAAAAAACAAAGCAACCAAAGTATTTTCACCAGCTTGGCCTATAGGTAAGTCTGTGGAACATGACTAATGATGGATGTGGGAGGGCCTAGCCCACTGTGGGCAGCGCCACCCCTGGGCAGATAGCCCTGGATGCTCCAATAAAGCAGGCCAAGCAAGCCACAGGCAGCAAGCCACAGGAAGCAAGCCAGTAATCAGCTTTGCTCTATGGCTTTGCTTCAGTTCCTGCCTCCAGATACCTGCCTTGAACTCCTGCCCTGAGTTCTTTTCATAATGGACCTTAAGTTATAAATTGAATAAAAACCCTTTTCTCCTCAAGTTGTTTTTGGTCATGGTCCTTTTCACAGCAACAGAAAGCAAACAAACAGGACCAGGGAGCAAGCAAGTGTCCCTATCCTGAAAGGAAAAGAATAGGTTTCAAATGAAAACTAATCAGAAACCAGTATCATCCTAAGTGGAGAAAAACTAGAAGTAGTACATTAAAATCAGACTAAGATAGGCCTCAGCACTGTCCCTATTCCTTTTCAATATAGCACTCAGAGCTCTAGCTCGAGTGATAAAGCAAGAGGAAGAAATTAAACGGATACTAAGAGGAAAAGATGTCAAATTACCCATTTGCAGATGATACATTCTACATAAGAGATCCCAAAAGTTTCATCAGAAAAATTCTAGAAATAATCAACACTTTGAACAAAAGGGCTGGATACAAAATCAACTTCAGTAGCTTTTCTTACACCAATAACAAATACTTAGAAAGGAGATCATGGACACAATCCCACTATGCTCAATGAAAATAAAGTGTCTAGGAGTAAACCTAATGGAGGTGAAAGACCTCCCCATTTGAATAACTTCAAATCTCTGAATAAAAAGAATGAGAAATACCCTAAAAAATGGAAAGACTTTTCATTTTTATATATTGGTAGAATTAATATTGTGAAAATGAACATCCTACCAAAAGCAATTTACAGATTCAATGTAAATTCAATAGAGAGACTCTATGACATTCTTCACAGAAATAGAGGGGGAATCCTAAAAATCATATTGAACAGTAATAGGAACTGGCACTTAGACGCTGAGAGCAGCAAACAGCCATCTAATTGGACTTAAGGCCAGCTTAACAGGAGGGGAAAGTCTCCTGTTATAAATCTGGACAGCTGCCCCTGACTGGTAAGGTCCTGATCCTACGGGAGACCCTACTTTAGTAAATCAGCATTTTCTAACTGTATTGTGAAGACTTATCCTCCTACCCACCAAATAAGTGGGTCTCAGCCCTCATCAAAGAAGCTTCTCTCTGTAACAGGCAGAAACCATCACAGGAAGTCACAAGTGAGCAGAAAACAGAGCACTGTGGGGTGAGCAGCCCTGAGTGTGATGTACCTACAATGCAGCCGCTGTGACTAAGGCTCAGGGAACGTATCAGCAGACAGGGCGGCAAGAGGGAGGAGCTGGACGCCCAGGATGTCTGCTGCAAGACAGTGTCTTCTGTGTGCCACAGGGAAGCTGCAGCCAGAATCTCAACAGTATGGTTTCTTAAGCAACACCTGAACAATGGTTACACCGTTTGACGTGCCAGTGTGGATGAGGAAAAGCTCACAAGGCTCCGCCCAAGGAAGAAGAGCTACAGGTAATTAACGGCTGCTAAGAGAGGGCAAATCAGTCTTCTCCAGGGACAAGCTCCCTGATAGGTTACCCAATCTTCCAATCTCAAGTGGTCAGCCTTAAACACATACACACACAAGCAACACTAAAGGGACTCACTGGGGGGGTAGATTATTAAAGAATAAGAGGTTATGAATTTCAGAGGCAGTTTGGGGGCACAAGGGAGGAATGGATAGATGGATAGAGGGGGTAGAAAATATAAATACAGTACTCATATATGAAATTTAAAAACAAAAAACAACTGGCTGTAGGCTGTAGACCAGTGGTAGAGCAGTTGTCTGGTATGTGTGAGATCCCACATTCAATTCCCAGAAAGAAAGAACATTTGGTAGAGAAAAAAAAGGAACATAACACTTGTGACAGAGTGATGGCCTTCAAGTGGATGGTTCAACTGATAGTAGAGAGGGGTCTTCATGTTTTGGGGGGGGCGGGGGTTCTCTGTTTTGCTTGTTTGTTTGTTTGTTTGCAGTTGAAGACTGGACAGAGGCCCTGTGCCTGCTAGGCATGCCCCTGCTACAGAGCCACATTGGCATCCCCTAACAGGGAAGCTTAACAAGAAAATCAATGCCATCCTATGGAAGTCTTGGGTAATTTTTTCCTAGTGCTAATTTAAATGAGACAAGTATGTTGGAACTAAAGCAGATGTATTTAGCAACAACTAAAATCAAGTAAACAGTTAAAAAAAAAAAACCCTTGTTTTCAAATAAACGATGAACTAGTTTAGGTATGTTCCACATACTTTATGTTTACCTGAAATTCATATTCGGTTGTGAATCCTGTAGTTTATCTGACAGTCCTAATTGTAGTCATGCCATGAAACACAATTTCCACACTCAAGAGCAGAAGCTAAAAACAAGCCAAAATAACAACAAACAAAAACCCAGTTTGCCTAACTTAACTTGAAGATAAAGGAAGCGACGTGTCTTGGAAACGAGGACATGCTACGCCTGAGTGACACGGACGCCAGACCTCCAGCAGCCACTCCCCACACAGCGGGCAAACTTTCTAAAAACGTCTTCTGCCTCCATCTTCTCAGTGCCAACATTGTAGGCATGCGCCATCATGCCCACAAGTTTTCCCTTCTTACATCAAAGTTCAGTGCGTCTCTTATCGACAAAATCTCCAGAAACAAGAAGTTAGGAAAGCACACATTGCTCTTTATTTTAACTGTCCAGGTAATTGCCTCTGCCCGTACCTCATTTCTTCACACGCTGCGTGTATTCACTCACTTAACAAACAGGGTATTTTTCCTCCCAAACTGCATCGCTCAAAATTCAAAGTCCCCTTGCTTCAGATTTTTAACATTTAGTTTAAATAATAATAATTGTGTCCACGCTATTCCATAAGTCTAACAAATGTAGTTCATGCATTCTTTTTCACGGGTGATTTGAGTATTCTAAATGAAGCATTCCACTCCCGTTTTGAGTAACTAACTAAGCAACTGGGTGTGAAGTTTACCATATAAACACACGCTAGCTTCACTTGGGACTAGTCAGCAATATTGGTGCTTTTTCCAGGAGATAAGTTATATACTAGTTATTTCTCTAATTGCACAAAATAAGGAGAAAAATAATGGAAAGTACCATACATCGCATGTATTTTCAGACACCATCAAATTAATAACAACAGAACCAGCAGCACTCTGTAATAAATCTTGACAGCTGTGTGACCATGACCACTCTGTCTTACAGTTGGGTAGACAAAGAGGCAGAAAATGGGTCCCCCCCCCCCCCGCTTGGGCTTACAGAGGGTTTTTTTTCCCCCTCTCCCCCTTTGAGGTCTCACCGCATTAAAGAAACGTGAGAACAAGAACATGAGCCATGACGATTCTCCTTAACAAGTTCCCTATTAAAAACTTGACTCAGATGAAGGAGAGTCCAAGTCAGTTCCAAGAAAAACATTTTTAAAGACTTGCAAAAGGACTGCGATTAAAATGCAAAGCAGCCTACCTACGCTTTCCCTCGGGCGCTTCTACTTGAGCAGGACTCTCCAGACGCCACGTCAGGCACTCAGAGGGCAGGAGTGCACCCCTTGCATCGCGCAAGTGGAAACTGAGGCTGAGGCAAAGGCAGGAAGGGCTGCTTGGTGCACGGCCTCCCAGCCCAGCCGCAGGACTCCACCTGAGGCAGCCCGGGGCCTTGGGCCGCCCCGGGGGATCCGGTGACCCGGCCCCGCCCCGCGGCACGCGGCCTCTCCCGGGCCGAGACCACGGCGCACCCACCTGTCGCGGCCTCCCGAGCGGCCACACCCCTGGCGGCGGCCGGGCGCGCGCAGCTCCCCTCCCGCCACGCCACGCCGCTCCTCGGCGCAAGCAGCTCAGGTGGGCGCCGAGCTCCACGCGCCGCCCGCTTCCTGCATGACACAGGCCGGACGCCACAGGGCCGCCGGGTCAGCGCACAGTCTACACCACCCAGCGAAGAGGACGCCGACTGACCGGTCACGTGACGCACTGGTCACGTGCCTGTCGCGCCTCTGGCAAAGCGTTGCTCGGACGACCTGGGGCGCTGGGAAGGCGGGGCAGCGGGGGGCCTCTAGGCGACAGGGCGCCGGTGGTGAGGGCGCCAATGGCGCTAGAGACTCCGCCTGGCTTCACCTTTTAGAGGAAGGGAAACCTTCCGGTGCGTGAAGCAAGCAAGTGGAAGTGGGAGTGGCGGGAACTAAGCGACAGAAGGTTTGTTGTGTGAACTAGCACGGGTGTTGGTGTTGGTGGTTTTTTTTTTTTTTCTTTTGCTCTCACTCCCTAACCTAGAGAGATACTGGTTGTGTGTGTGTGTGTGTGTGTGTGTGTGTGTGTGTGTGTGTGTGTGTGTGTGTGTGTGTGTTGTTAGGTATTTGATTCTACTTTGTTCACATTAAACTCTAACCTGATTACGCCTCTAGGTTGGTATTCTTTGTGACTTCTCCTGGCCCCAGTACTTTTGGTTGGACCCAGGATTCTCACAGAAGAGAATCGCTGAGTTTCATCCCCAGCTCTTACTATTTCTTACAATTCTGACTTTCCTAAGTCACGCCTTACAGAAGCAGAGGTTTCAGCCCCTGGCAATTTTGCTTATCCAAACCCTTTATTACATGGTGCATTAAAAAGTATTTTTTTTTTAAATTTGTGAGAGATATGTAGGCAAATCCCGGCAGTACTCTACAATTTCTGATGCCTAGAAATAAGGCTGTTAGCTTAGCTAATCCCATTACTCCCTGCAGTGCTGATCATTGTGCATACTTGGCTGTTTAGACAGCAAATTGCCAAGAAACAAAACATCTGGATCCGTGCAGCAAAGTAAAATGGCTTCATTTCTGTAAATCACCGTGATTTACAGATTGTAGATTATGAGATAGTAAGGGAGGCCAGGTGTTGCCCTAGAAAGAGTCACATCCAACTCCCCAAATGGTTAAGCATATAAGATATGTTCTGGTTTATTAGTTAAAGGTCCATTGCAAACAAAAGATGCTGTTACAGTCGACATGGTAGTGTGCGCCTTTAATTTCTTCCCTTGGGAGGCTTTCAAGACAAAGACATCATGAGTTCTTCAAGCCTGTCAAGCCAAAGCTACATAGTTAACTTTTTTAAAGTGTCTGAATTGCAGGGCATGGTAGCACATCCCTTTAATGCCAGCAGAGGCAGGCCAATCGCTGTGAGTTTGAGGCCAACCTGGTCTACAAAGCGAGTCTAGGACAGCCATGGCTGTTTTAAAAAACAAGACAAAACAAAAAACAAAACTGCAGTTATCTATGACCATAATGACATTTAACTCAGTGGATCTGAAGTGTGAGAAATGACTAGCTAAGCCTTAACCGTGCTGTGGAAGAGCCACCCTTGACTCCACACTTCCTGGTCTTAAGTCTCAGCTTCCCACCAGCAACACCTGGGATAACTTATTGAAATGGTTTATTTTGGCTCATGGCTCTGGAGTGTCCAATCCTAGATGACAGCAGTTTCCTTTTTTTGTTTCTTATTGTTTATGAAGCCAGCTTCTTCGGTTGAGCCCATCAGAAAGCTCATTCTTCTAAAATGCTTTTGGACAATCCAAAAATTGAAAAAAAAAATACAAAACTGGGTATGGAGGTATATGCCTGTGACTCCAGCTATGCCAAAGACTGAGGCTGGAGATCACGCAGTCAAGCCTTGAAGCAAGCCTGAACGACAGAGCAAGACTATGTATCAAATTACATATATTGCCAAGATCTTAAAACTAATTTGGGGGTAACTGTTGACAGTGAGCTAGGTCACAGCTTGGAAGGCTTGTTGTTGAGGTGCGCGAGAATTTTTGAGTTTCTCTTTTCATTGTTTAATAAAGCAACAGAGAGTTGGTGCTGGGTATTTGAAAAGATGGTGCATGATTGACCCTTTGGATTTCTTCTTTGGATGCAATTAATACAGGGTAGGGCTGTATTCCAGCCACTGGTGAGCAACAAGGCCCTGAGGACTTGCACATCCACATAAGGACATTGAAGAACCACACACAACTCTGCAGCTTTCTCTTCTGCTACCACAATTCAGGGACATTGTGAAACTACCTGAGGTAAACAGCCAGAGTCCAAATTACTTTATTGGGCAGCTGCCCTAGGGCATTGCTCAAATCACTGGGCTTTATATGAGTAAGAAATAAACTGTTGCATCAAACCACTGACCTTTGAGAGATTAATTTGAAAACACAGCATAATATGTTATCTGTTATAGTCTGAATTCTATCTTACAAAGTCATGATGTTGAACTTCTAACCCTTAATACTTTTTAATAAGACTTTCAGTCTTTGGGTTTTAACTCAATGATGTTATTTTGTTGCACGGATTATTCAGGGTTTGGCCACTTAGAGCACATTTGTGTGACTCTTGTACCCTGGCACAACATCATTATTGTAGACTCAAGGTGTTTTTTAAATTTTTATTTATTTTTGGTTTTTCAAGACAGAGTTCCTCTGTGTAGCCTTGTCTGTCCTGGAGATTGCTCTATAGACCAAGCTGGTCTTGAACTCACAGTGATCTTCAACTCACAGGGATCCACCTGCCTCCTCAGTGCTGGGATTAAAGGTGTGTGCCATCACTACCCAGCTATAGTGGGTTTTCTTTTTAATCGTGGCCTTACTCTCTGAGATTGTTTGTTTATATATTTCCTGCCCCCACACTATGACCAGCCTCCTCTCCAAGGCAATATCCTAGGGAAATTGTACTAGAAACCAAAATCTGGGCATGGGGTATACTAGGGCACTGTGTCTTCTCGGCCTTCTCAGAGAAACTGCAACAAGACACAGCCCCACAATGAGATGTTATTAACAATCAGAAGAAGTAGGCTAAAAGTAAAAGACACATTTCTCTCAGTATCTTAGTGATGTTTTTTAAGTTAGGCTCTCATTCAGAACTTAAGATGGCTGTCTCACAAGGCCTGATCACACTGGACACTTGGGCAACAGCATAAGAACAACGTGTCACTCAGTCTCCTGCACAGACCCGAAATCAATCTGTCCGATTCTGCATTGTCTGATCATTCACCAACATCATGGTTAGCACACACTCGTGACAAAGAGGCCTTGCGATCTGGAGTGCATCTTAGTCATAATAATCAACTCTCTGTGTTATTGTTTATGCAATTTTATGTCTTGAGTATGGACATGTCTTCTAGATTTCTTTCAAATGACAGCCTGCCAGTCTCCAAGCAGAAAGGCCCTTCGTCCAGACACGCTGAGACTCTTGATACTTGGGTAGGTAGGCTCGACATCGCAAGTAAGTGTGAAGGAACTATAGAAAAGTGGAGCTCTACCTTCTGGATCAGGAAGGCCAGAAAGACAGGGAAGTATCTAGACAGCAGACAGGATCTCCTCACCAGTGACATGGGTGTAGCTTCTTGCCTGAGATTTTCACCTCCTTCTACATTTTCTAGGACTCCCACCCAAGACTCCATTTATAGGAGGAAGACATGCACTAAAGCCTGTGCAACCCCAGCCTTTCCTGGTTTACCCTAATTTATCAAATCTCATCCAGGGCATCCCCTAGCCACTTCACCTCTGTTAGAGAGGTTTCTTAGCAACATTTTGAGAAATAACTTGAGACACCAAAATAGTATCTATGATTAATGCAAACACAGTTGCCACTGCCCCTTGAGGAATCCCTTCAAAACTTTGCTGTCTTAATTTCTGCAAATACAGAAAAGTCAATATCAATGTCCTTGTATGTGCCCTACTTGGGGTCTTTTCCCTAAGCCTCATGAAATAAGCCTACTAAAATAGATTTAATTCCCAACTCTGCTTCAGATTGGCCATGACTAAAATTCTTTTCTGCATCAAACCCTGGGTTGGCCTTGTTGGGGTCCCCAAGAGATAATGGTTGAGGGGGGCAGCACAGACCTGTGTATCTGTCCCCTAACCACTGACAAGACGATCCTCTCGCCACAGCCTCCTGAGTAGCTGAGAGTACAGGTTTGCATCAGCACACGCAGCCTTCATTTTCTTAGAAGACTGGACATGTACTGTGTGAATAATCTGTTCTGCTGTGCTCTCTTCATTAGTTTCTTTTCTTTATGCAAAGTTTTGTACTTTACATTCTCCCCTCTTGAAATCTAGCCCACTATTGTGAAGACTGTAGCCATATAACACTGTATCTGTTTCTAAACTTTTGTTTGAAGCTACTCGAACAGAAAAGCAAAAAGGACAGGCAGCAGCGGCGGTGGTGGCAGTGGCGGTGGTGGTGGTGGTGCACACCTTTAATCCCAGGATTTGTGAGGCAGAGGAAGGGGGATTCAAGGCCAGCCTGGTCTACAGAGTAAGTTCCAGGGCAGTCAAGGCTACACAGAGAAACCTTGTCTCAACATCCCCATCCCCCAAAGAAAAGAAAAGGGAGAAACCCCTTAACTTCCATATTTTCTTGTAATAGAGTTCTGATCAGTGAAATGTCACTCAGCAAGACATCTGTACCCAGAGAGGTGAAGTCAAACTCAGAAAACAAACAAACACACACTTTTTTTTTTTTTGAGCCATGGTTTCTCTACCCATCTCTCCTTTATATTATTTCTCTTTTACCAGATGAAATTACAATCATGTAGTGGCCTGGTTAGCTAGTCAAAACATGTGTTCTGCAACAAACTCTACTGATCTGTTTCACCCAATGCCTAATTACAGTGGCTGCATGTGAGACACATTGCCTAAGCATTGAGTACGATAAAGCGCTATCAAGTACTTAAAATTAGAGAATAGCTCCCTTCATAAATGCTGGTTACACTCTTACATCCTAGCTCTCTAGAAAATCTCTGGATATTTGAAGACTCCTAATACCTTAAAAGATTAAGATTGACCGAAAAAAAAAAAGAACATCCAAAACAATATATGAAAATGTCTTCAATTAAAACTGGCTTTGTTTTGTTTTTTAAAGAGGGGTGGGGAACATAATAAGTTATTTGAGCAGGAGGGACAGAGTAAGTTATTTGAGCCAGGCCTCAAACTGAAAACACTGAGTTAAAAACTGGAGAAATGGCTCAGAAGTTAAGAGCACTGACTATTCTTCCAGAGGACTCAGGTTCAATCCCCAGCACCCACATGGCAACTCACAACTGTCTGTAACTCCAAGATCTGACACCTTCACACAGACATACATGCAGGAAAAACACCAATGTACATAAAAAAAATTTTAAAAACCAAAAGTGTTTGTGCTGAGTGAGCTACACTTGTGTCTTTCTATAGTGTCAGAATTACTAAGTGGCAGCATAGGCACACACTATGTCAGTTTCCTGACCTTGACCTTGCCAAGCCTCCTGATGAGCATGGCCATGTCCAGCCCAAGTTCTACACTACAAGTCACAAAGTGGTCTTACACTGCAGAGGCCGAAAGGGGTTAAGGGTGCCACAGGAATGTACAAGTCTGTACAGAAAGCCCACACATGCATACTGTAGGTGGTCAAATAAGGAACTAGCAACCATTCAGGATGCTTCAAGGTGTAAGGTAAAGATGAGTCCAATGGTCTGAAATCAGAAGAGTAAAATTCACACAGTAGGACGTGGTGAAGATCCTGGGCAGAGGCCATGCCACTCCTAGATGCCTTTCCCTTTGGTATGCTTCAGAAGAGGAAGACCACATCAATTGCTGATCTGGTGTTTGATAAACTCACATACCTAGCTGTTGCTGTTTGTTTTGTAGACAATGTCTCCCAGCATAACCCATGCTGACCTTGAACTCAAAATCCTCCTGAGTCAGTCTCAATAGTGCTGGCATAGCAGGTGTGTGGCAGCACACCTACCCATGACCCATTCTGATGTGTGTCCATGTGCATGATGTGCTGGGTTAATAAGTCAGCATTAACAACTTTGCAGGCTATGCCTCACCACTGTGCTATGAAGCTGTTAGTTTCTCTCAATGAATCCTGTATGTACAATCCCCGGTCACTACTCACTTGTCCAGAAAAGATGTCACATCATTCTGCCCTACCTTTTTTCAATCAAAATGAAGTAACTCAGACAAACTGGTGCTCAAGAACAGCCTTGTTTCTATACTTTTTTAAAACAAGCATTATAAAAATGGCTATCAATATTCTCTAGAATAACTGTTCTAGAATCCGAGAAAATGCATCCAACATTGTACACACAGTACAGAAATCCTTTCAATATTACTTGTATATACCTGAAGAGGCACATACAGACTCAGTATCATCCAAAGGGTGGGATGAGAAAGACTAAAAGACCATAGGACTTCTGGGATTTCACAATGTGTGGCCCCTTGACTATGAATGCATATTTTTGAAGGGAAGAACACTCATTTCCATCTCCCACAAGGCAGTGCATGCTCATGATCCTAGTGTTTGGTACGTTGAAGCAGGACTGAGGATTCCAGGTCTGGGGTCCATAGTGAAACTCTCCAAAAAGAGAAGAGCTGTGGAGTAGCTAGATGAGTGGTACTAGCATCTTCAAGGCCCTGGGTTCCACCCCAGCACTGTGCAAATCTATTTGAATCATGATTCTGTCCGCAAGGAAGCTAATTTCACCATGAGCTCAGGGCTCAAGGCTTATTAGTCTTCTATTTCCAAGGTTGGATATTTTCCTGCCAGAGGGGCCATCATACCACTGTCCAGTGCCTCCGGGACGAGACCAGGATATATTGCAACAAAGGTGACAGTGCCATCTTAATGGGCCTGGAGAAGGCAGCTGATCAAAGAGGGTATTTCTTGAACATTAAAATCTAATGTGATCTGCCTTGCTAAGTTCAGGCCTTGCTTTAGGAGCTGTCGTCCCTTGCTGGCTTTTCCTTTTGCAGTAGTAATGTCAGTCCTATGACTGACCATCGTTGGGTTTTGAGCATGTAGCATTTTCTGATTTCACAGGTTTACAGCTGGAGAAGGAATTTTGCTTCAAGATGAATCAGACTGAGTCTTACCTATACCTGATTTAGATGGTATTTAAAGCAGGACTATCAAGTCTTATGGAACGAATTGAGCATGTGGCACCCTGGGAGAAGGAAAGAAGTTTCCATTTCCATTTTCACATAAGAACATGAGTTTTATGGGGCCAATAGTGGAATATTGTGGAATTCATTTCTCTTGTCAAAACTCACGTTGATACTTTAAGCCCCAGCATGGTTAACTAGGAGTAAGGAGGTAAGTATGATTAAGTTAGGTCATATTAAGGGCCTAAATTTTGCTTGGATTAGTCTCCATGTTAAGAGAGACACTGTAGTTTTCTCTTTTGGTTTTTCCCTATGTGCCCTCACCCTCACCTCTGTTATGTACATACCAATGAAAGGCATGCAAGAGTATTACAAGAAGGCAGCCCAAACCTCCACAAATGGACAGTTAGACCTATACATGGCACTTCTAGGCACCAGAACTCTGCTGACACAACTGCCACTCAAAATGCCTAGTCTATGCTATTTTGTTATGAAAACCTGAGTGAACAATATGCTGACAAGAAGTACACACACACACACACACACACACACACACATACACACACACACTGATGGTAACTTACAGAAAAATGACAGTTACCAGAAAAAAAAAATCAGGTCTTCGATGTAATTTTGACTTTCCTAATTTTTTTCTAAAAATAAATAGTTTTAAATATATATACTTATATAAATATATATTAAATATATTACTTTCATTATAAATTTTAAAAATTGTAGGGCATGGTGGCACATGCCTATAATCCCAGCACTCAGTGAGGCAGAGGCAGACAAATCTCTGTGAGTTTGAGGCCAGTTTGTTCTACAAAGAGAGTCCAGGACAGCCAAGACCACACAGAAACCTTGTCTCAAAAAACCAATAATGAAGCCGGGCGTGGTGGCGCACGCCTTTAATCCCAGCACTCGGGAGGCAGAGGCAGGCGGATCGCTGTGAGTTCGAGGCCAGCCTGGTCTACAAAGTGAGTCCAGGATAGCCAAGGCTACACAGAGAAACCCTGTCTCAAAAACAAAAAAAAAAAAAAAAACCACCAATAATGATGATGATGATGACAATGATGATGATAACAAAAACAACAACAACAATAATAATAATTTAAAATTTACATTTTCAAGAGAAAGTTAAAATACCATACCTTCATTTCCTAAATCTTAGTCATCCAGGTCATTTGTGACTTTGGTTATTTGTATCCTAGTACCTTGTAAGTTTTTACTCTTTAAAATCCTAAATCAGGACTGGAGAGTTGTCTCAGAGGTTAAGAGCACCAGCTGCTCTTCCAAAGGTCCTGAGGTCAATTCCCAGCAACCACATGGTGGCTCACAACCATCTATAATGAGACCTAGTGCCCTCTTCTGGCCTACAGGCATTACATGCAGCCAGAACACTGTATACATAATAAACAAATCGGTCTTTAAAAAAATTAAAATCCTAAATCAACCTATTTCACTTTTTCAGTTTAGAACAGTTTGTATTTTTTCTGACAAACATTGAAACTAGTTAGTTAAACATGTTTATCCACTCATAAACATTATCCTGAAGCATCTCGTGTTCAGGAGTGGTACAGACGGCACGCTGTCTGGATAAAAACTCTGACTGTCATGATGGTTTAAAGCCATATTATTCCTAAGAGAAAATTCCTGTCCCTATTTTACAATTAAATCACTTCGGAGAATGTAAAACATATAAGCACTTTTATTTTCCTATGTCTGAATGATTAAATTACACTAAATATCTATGTCTATCCAGATTCATGGAGCCAAATTGGTCTCTAGCTGGTTATGTAAGCCAAGGATGCTGGGGCACTTCTGAGCCTGCGCCTCCACCTCTCCAGTGCTAGGATTACAGGTATGCAGCAACACTCCAGTTTTGTGGCTTGGTATGCTAGGCAAGCACCCTACCAACTGAGCTACATCCCTAGACCCTAAGTGTAACTTGAGATATTTTACATAGTTAAAAGTGTAAGATATTGGGAAATTGAGGCAGGAGGGCCATCTTGAGTTTGAAGCCAGCCAAGGTTCCACTGCAAGTTTCAGGCCAACTTGAGCAAGGCCATGTCTGAAAAACCAAAACAAGAAAGATGTTAAGAATACAAAGATGTTCAATGCTGTTAAACCAAATATGTGCTGCCTTTATCAATCAAAAACTGAATATAAAATGGCTTGAGATTTAAACCTTGTTTCGAGACAGGGTTTCTCTGTGTAGCCTTGGCTGTCCTGGACTCACAGAGATCTGCCTGCTTCTACCTCCCTCCTGAGTGCTAGGATTACAGGCGTGGTGCCATGGTGCCTGGCTTGAGATTTAAATAATTTTGTAAGTTACATAGGCTGTGCAATATTGCAGCTCATCTATTCAAGAATGTTACCAGGGCTGTGTGCTGGGCACACTTGCCATCATTGAAACAAAGACATATCTGAAGTCTCTGAAATCCCTTTCAATAATAATAAATATTTTAAACTCACTGCTTCTTCTCTAAGTGACTCAGAAACTACAAAATAACTCAGCTGTGGGCTGGGTGTGGCTCAATGGCAGGGTACTTCCTCAGAAGACAGTTCATCCCAAGCGTCAGACAAAACTTGATGCAACTTTGACCAAAAGCATTCATAGGATTTAAAGCAAGGCTTATTTCTACTAATAATTATGAGCTTAGAGTCCACAAAACATATATCTAGCCTGACTTAAGTATTTATATCTAGATAAGAAATATGCTTTGTGACTGTATATATGAATCTTAATTTTTATCTTTTTCTTTTCTTTTCTTTTGTTGTTGTTGTTGTTTCAAGACAGGGTTTCCCTGTGTAGCTTTGGCTGTCCTGGAACTCACTCTAGAGCAGGCTGGCCTCAAACTCAAAGATCCACTTGGCTCTGCCTCCCAAGTGTTGGGATTAAAGGTGTGTGCAACCACCGCCTAGCTAATTTTTATATTTCTAAACCATATTTATTACTTGAAGAGAGAGGAAAGAGTTACTCGCTGATATGTCATTATCCTTTATTTATTCCTCTGAAAAAGCATGCCTTTCAGGGCCTAGGGAGATGGCACAGTGATTAAGAGTATTTGTATTGCAAGCAAGCGTGAAGAACTGAGTTCAAATGCCCAGTACTCACATAAAAAGTTGGGCATGGCTACAAGTACCTATAACAGCAACACTGAGAGGGGTACTGGGAGCAGAGACAGGCAGATCCCGGGAGCTGGTTAGCCAGCCAGCCAAAATGGCAAAACCTGTCTAAAGCAGTAAGGTGGAGACTGGTCAGAGATGGACGATCCCAGGCTTTCTCAGAGGCCTCGGTGAAAGGGCAAAGGAACCCAGCTCTGTGTCTTTGCCCAGGAGTAGGCTTGGGATGGCCCAGTCTGCGCTGGTGGCCAGGGCCTCAAAGGACTTAAGGTTTTGTTTCCTGGGAATTTGGCTTTTCCCCATAGAGAGACTGGAGTAATGAGTCCCAAAGCCACTATGTGCTCAGTCTGTAGTGTGCTTGTGTCCCCTTCTGTCCAACATTGCTTGACTGGCTTCCTGCTAACTTCACCCCATTATTGATAGTTTCTGCTGATTCTGTCCCATTTCCCTCCCCGGCCCCAGAAATAGTATATAAGATGTAGTACTTTTTACTAATAAGCTTGCTTGGTGTAAGATCTCCAGACCCAGCTTTCCTATCTTCTCATATCTGACATATCTCACTTAGGACCCTGTCACTGAAGAGTGACCTACTGATCCAGGTCACTTGATGTCCTTCTCTGGCCTTATGTGTCCTTTGAGTGCACTCACACACTCACATATATGAGTGCACTCACACACTCACATATATGAGTGCACTCACACACTCACATATATGAGTGCACTCACACACTCACATATATGAGTGCACTCACACACTCACATATATGAGTGCACTCACACACTCACATATATGAGTGCACTCACACACTCACATATATGAGTGCACTCACACACTCACATATATGAGTGCACTCACACACTTACACATATGCACCACACATACAAAGCACGCCTTCAGCAGGGTGTGGTAACTCAAACCTATAATCCTAGCACAAGAGAGGCTGAGGCTTAAAAGCTGCTGCAAATCAAAGGCTTGCCTGGGCTACAGTGTAAGACCCTATCTCAAAAACCAAAACAAACAAAAAAGCATGCCCTCTATCTTTAATTACAAGACTCTTCTATTACTTTTTTTGAAATTTACCATCATTTTTACAAATATACTTTACTATAGGTCTGGTGGCATCTGTCCAACAATATCCAGCCTCTTACAAGAAATGAGGGAAGAGTATCAGAAGTTCTCCAGGCAAGCTCAGTGGAGTAAGTGGTCTATGGAGCACCAAAAAGGCCTTCCGGAGCCCTGGAGACCAGGATGCAGCCTCTAGTTAGGTCGCCTCACAGCTGCTGCCTGGCATTCAACATCAGCTTCAGCTGAGCGCAGTGGCGCACGCCTTTACTCCCAGAACTCTGGAGGCAGAAGCAGGAGGATTCCTGTGAGTTCGAGGCCAACCTGTTCTACAAAGCGAGTCCAGGACAGCCAAAGGTACATAGAGACATCTCAAAAAAAAATTAAAAAACAAAAACAAAAATACAACAACAATGGCCCTTCAGCATTAATGGCCCTTCAAAGTCCTAAATGGTAAACTGATTACACCTAAGAACACAGCCCTTAGACATTAAAATAATACTTTAATACTGCCAGTCATTTTCCCCAGGTAAAATAAATCACTGACTTATCAAAGTACTTTATAAAAGAAAATGTACTGTAAATAATCAAAGTCATAGTAAAGTTGAATATTTATTTGAATTTTCCCTGTAAAAGCACTCAATATGTAGGAAAAATAAACCAAGTTTGTGAGACTTTTAAAAATATATATAGCCATTTTTGAAAAGTGGAAAGTTGGATTCTGTTTTCAATGGCAACAAGTAAGACACTGTTATTTTAAAACTACCATTTAAAAAGTAGTATTTTAAGAAATGTATACTATATTAACATGATGTGTTCTACAGAATGGATACACATATGCCAATCTGAATATGGAAGAAATATATGTGTTAAAAATCACACTGAAAAAACAAATGTTCTCTTAAAAAAGAACTTGCTAGTAAATCTCATTAACTTTCACACATGGGATTTATATATATATATATATATATATATATATATATTTTTTTTAATCCCATCTACCCTATCTCCACAAGAAATGAAAGAAAAAAGGGCAAAATGTGCTCAGTTTGAATCAAGCCATTGCAGAACCACTCACTTCTACACAACATGGTCAGAAGTAGCTTCCTAAAGTGCATCTTTTGAAGATTTGTCTAATAAATAATTCCAATTTCAAATATAAAACACTTAACACAGACATGCAATAACAAAACTAAATCATTATAGTGTAATATTTTAAAAACTACTTTTAAAACTTTTGATTCACCAAAGAATAAAGACATCAATACAATAGGCATTTTCATTCTCCAACAGGATGCACTGTGTGCTCTTGTTATTTGGCAAATCTTTTGGAGTCGAACAAAAATAATGCAGTCTAAACAATATTTCTTCTGTCAGTATAATAGGGTTCCTCAGGCAGAGCAGTAAAGCGCAGAGAAGAGTTAGATTTTGGGAAGTTTTGGTGCATTAACCACAGGGTTTGCCTCCTGCAAGTATCTCCTCCCTGCACTCTTGTAGTCGTAGGTGCAGCCATGAGTTTCTGCATAGCGATGAGATGCACAGAAGTTGTTCCCACATCTAAAGCACACAAGAAAGGTTATGTGAATAGTCACACTGCCTGGAGGGCTCATCTGTTTAGCAGGTAGTGCAACAAAAGCCCTCTGGATCTCCTTAGCAATTTCAGCACCAATAGTTCCCTTCCCCTCATCAGTATGAAGAATAAGGTAATTGTTCATGAAGGGCAGCTATATATATCTTTTTGAAGTAAAAAACGGAGAAGCTAGTAAACATGTCCCCCATTGCCTTACATTAGTAAACTTGAATTCTAGGAAATGAAGTCTCATGAGAAAATTAGGTTATATAAAAATCAGCTAGTAAGGCTGGACATGGTGGTTTATGCTTTTAATCTCAGCAGGAGGCAGAGACAGGTAGATGTCTCTGAGTTCAAGGCCAGCCTGGTGTACACAGCAAGATCCAGGCCAACCAGGGCAAATCATGAGACTCCGTCTCAAAAACAAACAAAATCCGCAAACCAACAAAAAGCTATGCCATGAGAGAACTTACGCACATGTCCAGCAACAAAATAAGCTATTTTATGTGGACAGAATAAAGGCCACAAATCTTTTTGATGTTTGTCCTGACAGTAAGTGCAGATACCAGTCAATGCTAATGAAAGACATACCTACAAAAAGAAAAATATTTAAAAATACACATACATGTGTTTTGAAATAACTGTACCAAATGTTAAAATGCACAGTAAGTTAGTTGTCAAATCTGGTTCAGTTTTGTTCAGTTTAAAATAGACTCTAGAAAGAAAGGCTCTTTCAAGCAACATTCAAAAACTTAATTGGCTTCAATATCCTAGTTGATGACTATGGAAACTGTTGAGTTATCTACCTCTCTCTATTCAATTAGGAATTCATCTGAGGGATGCTATTAGAATCCCTGGCTGTTATAGAATCTGACTGTTATAAATGACCATTTAAATGTTGTTCTATTCTGCATAACCTCAGGCTGGGTCCCTACAGAGAACTCCTCAGCTGTTCCAGCCGGCCACCTGCCTGCATTCGAAGCTAGTGGCCAGTCCTGTTTTCTTTCCACAAAGAAAACAGTGTTTCATTATTTTCTTCTTTGACTGAAGAGGGGCTTTCACAGGTGGAAGGTGATGGGTGCTTTCTCCTGTTTAGAGAAAGAACACCTTATTAATACAGACAAAATTCTAAATTTGAAAAGCTACTAAGATAACATTCCATAGTATCAATCTATACAAATTTAATGTGTAATATTTTGTCTAAAATAAATTATGAAATCTACAAGTAAAATGGCAGTAAAATTTTCTATGTGTCATGTTTCTACTAACTAGAACTTGGATTTTTTTATACAGAGGTGTACACTTCTTGTACACACTAGTACTGTTCTGATTATACCTAGGATAATGAACCTAATACAGTACACCAAACATTAAAAAGAATTAAGAAGAATCCTACCTGATACACCCTCTTGAAAGAGTGTAGTCATTGTAAGTGTCAAAAAGGACCAGAGTGTCATGAAACTGATGTTTTGCCCATAGAGAGTAAATTATCAACAAGTAAACAAGCCATTTATTTTGTCAAAAGTTTGATTACTATTAAGATAACAGAGCAAAGGGCCTAGCAGATAAAGGCAACCTGAATCAATAACCAGGACCCATATGGTAGAAAGAAAAAGCTAACACCCCAAGTCTCTGACTTCTGTCATGGCATGCACCTGCCCCCATTCCTCAAACACAAAAAATGACAAAGTTGGCCTCCCATTCTTCATGGGCAAGGTCCATGTAGGGAGGAAACTTGGAGGTAAGAAGGGATAGATATGATTGTATTTCATTGTATCCATGCATGAAAATATCAGAATTAAAGAAAAATTCTTTAATTTAAATTCTTTAAAAGAAGTAGCAAAACAACACTTTTAAGTGCTTTTAATGCCAACTCAGTCCACAAGTGTAAAAAGCTTCTGGACAATTTATTTATTTTATTTTACTTTTGTTACTGTGTTTTGGTTTTTTGAGACAGGGTTTCTCTACATAGCCTTAGGTGTCTTGGAACTCACTATGTAGACCAGGCTGGCCTCAAACTTAAGAGATTTGCCTACCTTTGCCTCTCAAGTGCTAGGATTAAAGGTATGTGCCACCATTCTTGGCTGTCTCTGAACATTTTAAATGTGTTATACTTATATAAAATATATTATCAATAGTGACTGATTATATTTAGCTTAAGTCCACAGTAATAGTTTTCCAAGGGTATTTACTAATTCTATACCATTGTAACGATTTGATGTTTTGGCTTTAAAATAGGAGCATATCTGTTATAATAAAATCAATCAATCAATCATTAATTGCCAAATTACATAGCTTTAAAATGGACTAAAGTGTTAATAAATGTTAAGTCTTAGCAGAGAGGCTCAAAGCTGCTGTACACAGTTGTTAAACAGGCAAGTGTGCAGAGGTGGAGTACCGAAGGCCAAGGGTGACAGCAAGTCACAGGAATGAGACAGAGCATGGGTCATGGTATGTAGCTTTTCCACATCACGGAGAAAGGTGTGGGAGACCTGAGATTAATATTTATCTGGCAATTAAAGTTTTGTGAGATCATTCATGGGCTCATTTTCTGGGCTTTGAATTAGTAAATGTTATGCCTTTCCTTTGTTAAAAACACAGACTGGGTGACGATAAGCCTAGCAAAATAAACCTCCTACATGTCCTGTCTAATAAAAGGAACTCCTAATTTGTACACAAAGCTAGGGACACAATATTGAAACACCAACTGAATGGCCCTAGTGGTGTCTGGAACACCAACCTAGTTAATGAAAGCTTGTTTCCTCAAATGCCATTGGAAATACCAAAAACATTTCACTAAGCTGATGAAATAACTTTTACTTCTTAAAAAAATAATAGAATACTGAGGGAATTACTTAACGGTAGAGCACATGCTAAGCCTTCATTTGGCCCCATGTTCAATCTCAGTTCTCAAATAAGTAAATTACAAGGCCACTACAGAGCATGAGGGTCTGTTTCAGAATGGCCACTGGGAACTTAGCTACTAGAGACTCTCTCTGAAACTTAGGAATATATTCTTTCTTAATTGAAGGTGGGAAATCTGTTGATATAAACTTAGTTTAGTACAGTCAGCCACATTTTCATCATTTTCTTTCATTTGAAATGCTTAACTCCAAGGAGTGGAATATACCCAGAAAATGCCCTACCACACAACAGGGACATATGCTCAACCATGTTCATAGCTGCTTTATACATAATAGCCAGAACATGGAAACAGCCTAAGTGTCCCTCAGTAGAAGAATGGACTAAGAAACTGTGGTATATTTACACGATGGAATACTACTCAGCTATTAAAAACGAGGAATTCCCGAAATTTGTGGACAAATGGATTGATCTAGAAATTATCATAATGAGTGAGTTCACCCAGAAGCAAAAAGAGACAAACGGTATATACTCACTTATATCAAAACACTAGTCCAAGGGATACATACCACGCAAATCTTTACTTACCAAGAAAGTGGGTCAGAGGAGAGGACATCCGATTGAGACTTTAGGCAAGAGTAGCATGGAAGAAAGGGGAAATAGTAGGACCCACAGGGTCCTGGAAACCTACAAGAAGAACTTTATGACAGGCAGATCTGGATCCTGGGGTCCTCCTCAAACTAAGGCACCAGCCAAGGAGAATATAGGCAGTAAGCTTTGAACCCCTACCAAGACCTAGCCAACGAACAGGATATTCTCCACCGTTGAGTGGAGAGTGAGATCTGACTCTCATACGAACTCTGGTGCCCCTTTTCTGACCATGTCCCCTGGATGGGGAGACCTGGTGGCATTCAGAGGAAGGATAGCAAGTTATCAAGAAGAGACTTGATATTCTAAGAGCATATATAGGGGGAGGAGGTCTCCCTCAGTCACAGACATAGGGGAGGGGAGAAGGAGAGAAAAGGGAGGGAGGGAAGAATGGGAGGAAACAGGGGAAGGGCTAACAATCGAGATGTAATATGAATAAATTAATAAAATTAAAGAATGGGGAAAAAAAGAAATGCTTAACTCAGGATTTTTCCAACTATTTTTATTCAAGTGCTTCTGTAAATGTTCACAGACAGTTTTGACAAATAAGAGGTGGTGCAATCCTCTTCTCTGAAAAGAAGGGAGGGGGCAGTGGGGGAGGGGAGTGGGAAGGTGGGACTGGGAGTTGAAGAGGGAGGGGCTGGGATCAGGCTATAAAGTGATTAAATAAATAAAAAGGAGGTGGCACAAAAACAGAATGGTAGTTATCTCCTGGGAGAAGTTTCTGTGGATGTTGCAACCCATTCAGAGATCACTATGGGTTAGTCATCTACTCTGTGAGAGGAGCCATTACTAATATGTGCCAGTCTAAGATTCTTTAAATTAGTATTGAAAGCTAAGTTTACAGAGTCATTTCTTGGGCATTTACCACTTTAAGCATTCCCCTGAATAAAGCAGGGGCCATAATTTCCCCTCTAGTGAGAAGCTGCTTGTTCTAAGACACTATCCACTATCTACTCTGTTCCCTAGAGTTTTCTCATATGTGTGTCAAACACGAACATAGTGAGGTAACACTCAAGTGATGAGTTATTTTTCAAAACAGGATGAAGGATATTTGGGATAACTAACTCCCTTCATGTTTACTAGCTAAAAATTTTACTTCATGCAATAACCACTCACCCAAAAGAAACCAATGGGCAATAAATTAATGTTCCAACTACAGGCTTGAAAGTCAGCTGTCTGACACTGATGGCTACAACTACAACAATGGGTGGAATCTCTAACGGATACCTGATAGTGACGAGAGTCAGCAAAAGAACTTATAATTTACTTTAAAGATATATAGATCCACCTAGGTACCCAGGGTGACAGTGTTGTTATTCTGAGAAGAATCATGAGCTGTTAATGGCTCTTAATGTCTTGAACACAAATTAGATCAAACAGCAAAAATGTTATATAGGGACAGACATTATTTTTTAAAACAGTACAAAAGAAACATTTTTAATAAGGGAGTTGGGATACAGCTTGCTGGTAAAGTATTTGCCTGGAATGCTCAAGGCCTTGAATTTGATCCTGATCACCATAAAATAAAATCCTAAACAAGAACAACAGAAAGAAAAACCCAAAACACAAAAGACTATGGTAACCTAATGTTTTATAATTTAAAAGAGGGAGAGAGAACTAGGATATCACCTTGATGCTAAACCATGTGCTTAGCAAAAACAAGGCCCCGAGTTTTGTCTCAGTATCATGTAAAGAGGAAAAGGGGGGAAATACGGAAAGAACAGAACAAATCATAAGAGTGTACAGCGCCCGCTGCACTGTCAGAGGAGCAGTGAGTGGATGAAAGGAAGCGATGGTGCTACAGCATAGGTCAGCAGGCACAGATGACAACCGTGCAAACTCCCCAAAGACTAATTAATCATGAAGGCAGGACAGATCTGAGTGTATGTCAAGGGGAAATAGCATTTCTAAGATTAAAGAGGATATACAACAGTAACCACAACAGAGTCATAGAGACATAAACATGAACATGTAGACCAATGGACTAGAATAGTGTTATCTCAGAAATACAGCTGTGCACCATATATGGTCAAACAATTTTCAGCAGGCTTGCCAAGATCATTCAATGAGGAACAATAGTCTTTTCAACAAATGGAGGTTAGAAGAACTGCAAAAGAATGAAACTGACACTCTATGAGGGAGTCTGTCCACATGCCAGCCACCCAGCTTGGCGGCCCAGAACCCCAAGTATTATCCTCACAGAGGAAACCCTCCTGCCAGCCATGCCACCCACTAGGCCACTGTGGGTCATCATGGCACCCTGGGAATAGAAATAAATGCTGACTGAGGTGATAAAAATAATTCAAGACATGAAAAGACAATTTAACAAAAAGGATATCTCTGAAGAAAAGCCAATCTGAAATAAAAATCCCAATTAAAAAAAAATTTGGAAAATAGGGCCAGAGAGATGGCTCAGAGGTTAAGAGCACTGGATGTACTTACAAAGATCCTGAGTTCAATTCCCAGCAACCACACAGTGGCTTACAACAGTCTATAATGAGATCTGATGCCCTCTTCTGTCCTGTTGGCTCACATGCAGGCCAAATATTGTATAAGTAATAAATAAATACATCTTTTTTAAAAACTTACAAAATAAAACAAAATGATCACAGGAAAGTCTTATTAATAAATAAAGTGAAATATTGGATATCAGATGTTGAAGACATGGTACAGGAGATGGATCATTCACTCAAAGCGTTAAATCTTAAAAATACAACAATAAAAACAGAAGGTGGCATAGGTAAGGGAGAGATGTTTTCCTGGCCTTTACTGCCTGTGGCAGGCAGGAAAGCTGGCCCTAAGGTCATCAGAGTGGGAGAGATGGGAGAACTGTCCCTGCCCTTCACTAGCTGTAGCACTCGGGAGAATGGGACCTGCACCTCTCCTGTGCAGGAGAGCTGGCCCTGCCCTTTACCGCTTTACTGGCTGTGGCATTTGGTAAACTAGCCGGGGGAGGTGGGGCAGTGCTGGAGAGCTTGCCCTCGTGGTGCACGCACTAGTGAGCCAGTGAGCTAACCACTCAGCTACTTCCCAGGCCCAGATCCAGGGTTTGAGTTGGCACACCCCAACATATACCCCATCTATGATCTGCTGGAGCATGTGAAAGGGCTGCTCCTGTATATCCAAAGCTGCAGGATCTCCATGACACAGGACAATAGGATATCTGAGTGAAGTCTCTGCAAGGATCCAGTATACATACTGTAGCAGAGTCCTTGTAACAGACCAATGACTCATTGCAATGAACATTCTTTATGAAGCCACTATTACTCTGATAGAAAACTACACAGACTCATGAAAAATAGAAAAAGTATACACCATTATCTCTTATAAACATAAAAGCAAAATTTTTCAATAAAATCTAGCAAACCATATTCACGAACACATAAAGATTAAACAACAGAAACTGACTTCAGCTTAGAGATGCAATGATAGTTCAGTATACATATATCAATAAACATAATCTACCACATAAACAGACTAAAAAACAAAATTCACATGCTCATCTAATTAGATGCAAAAATGGCCTTAAAAAGTCCTGGAGACACTAGGGCTACAGGAACTCACCTCAATATAATAAAGGCAGTTTACAAAAAGTCCACAGCCAAGAGCCATCACAAGGAAACTCAAAACATTTCCACTAACACTAGAACAATGAGATAGCTGACGTGTCTTTATTTACAGATGACATCATTTTACACATATAGACCTTGAAGCCGGGCAAGGTGGCTCAGGCCTTTAATCCCAGCACTTGGGAGGCAGAGGCAGGTGGATTACTGTGATTTGAGGCCAGCCTAATCTACAAAGTAAGTCCAGGACAGCCAAGGCTACACAGAGAAACCCTGTCTTGAAAACAAAACAACAAAAAAAAAAAAAACAAAAAAACAAAAACACCCAGAAACAAACAAACAAACAAAACCCAAAAAATTTAGCCAGGCGTGGTGGTGCACACCTTTAATCCCAGCACTCAGGAAGCAGAGGCAGGTGGATTGCTGTGAGTTCTAGGCCAGCCTGGTCTTCAAAGCGAGTCATGGACAGCCAAGGCCACACAGAGAAACCTTGTCTGGAAAAGCCAAAAAACCAAAAAACAAAAACAAAAGCAAACCTTGAAAACTCTATCAGGCAACTTGTACAGCTGATAAACACTCTTAGCAAAGTAGCAGGATATACAACTAGCACTGGATTTGGCCGTCGTTTCTTGGAAATGACATCAAAGGCTGGGTACCGATAAAAAATAGACAAACTAGACATGATTAAAATTAAACTAAAAATTTGTACATCAAAAGATGTTTTCTTTTGTAAAAAGAAAGTTTTTTTACATCTATTAATTTTATTTGGCGCACACGTGTGTGACCACACATGTAGAGATCAGAGGACACTTGCAGGAGTTGATTCTCTCCTAGGCACTGACCTGCTGAACCATCTGGCTAACCCTCAAAAGATGTTTTCAAGAGAATAAAAAAGCTATTTATAGGCTGGGCCTGTAATCCCAGCACTCAGGGAGGCAGAGGTAGCTAGATCTCTGTGAATTTGAGGCCAGCCTGGGCTCCAAGTAAGTCAGTCCAGAACAGCCAAAGCTATACAGAGAAACCCTACATGGTGGGGAGAAGCCATTCATAGAATAAGGAAGTCAATGAAAACCAAACTGAATACATATAGAAATATGTATTTCTCCAAAGAAGATAGACAAATATCCAATAAGCACAATGTGCAAATGGTATCACTAGTTAGAGAATAAATATCACTGATCTTAGAGAAAAGCAAATACAGGACACAGTTACATATCCTCTCACATTCATCCCAATAGAAAGTACAAAAACAAAACAGTAAGAGCCTAAACGAGGAAACCAAGCACTGACAATGTGGAGGAACTATAGTCACTACACACTGTGAGTAGAATGGTAACATGATACAGAAAAGCAATATACAGCACTCGGGAGGCAGAGGCAGGAGGATCGCTGTGAGTTCGAGGCCAGCCTGGTCTACAAAGTGAATCCAGGATGGCCAAGGCTACACAGAGAAACCCTGTCTCGAAAAACAAAAAAAACAAAAAAACAAAACAAAACAACAACAAAAAAAAAAACACAGAAAAGCAATATAGTGATTCTTTAAAATATTAAAAACCAAAATATAGATGATCCAACAATTGTACTTCTGCCACATATACCCACAAAAATTGAAGGCATATTTGCTACATTCATGGCCACAGCAGTATTACAGTAGCTAAAATGTAGAAGCAACCCATGTGTGTATTGACTGATAATAGAAAAGCAAAATTTGGTCTATGTGAACGGCCAATGTTATGAGCTTTATAAAGGAATTCTGACACATGTGATAACATAAATAAACCCTGAAGATTTTATCAGTAAAATATCCCATCCCAAATATTACAAATAATACCTATGAAGTACTTAAGTCATAAACCATGGAGATAAAAAATAAAATAACAATAGCCAGAGACTGTAGTGGCTACAAAAAAAGGAGATGAATTTTTGTGGCATTGTGATTTTTTGTTTCGACACCTTTTAGACAAGATCTCACTGTAATGGCCAAACTACTCTTTCAAGTCCTACGCTCATGTAATCCTCCTGCTTCAGTCTCTCAGCATCAGCCTTCCTGTGAGTCACAATGATAGCTGCATGCCACCCAGCTTTCCCACCCAGAAGTTAAATATCCAATGAATGAAAATATCGATCTGGCATAAAATGAAGAGTTGCAGAGAACTACTAATTGATGTGGTCATGACTGCTAAAAATGTGAATGGACTTAATACTATGGAACTATTCATTTAAAAATTATTAAAAACCAAGATTGGTGGGACATGCATGGAATCCAGTATCTGATAGGTTGAGGCAGGATGGTCTTAGGTTTCAGGCCAGCCCAAGGCACACAGTAGGACCCTGTCTAGAAAAAAAAAGAAAGAAAGAAAGAAGAAAAAAGAATAGATTGTTGAGCAAGGCACGGTGGAACATGGAGGTATAAACAGTGGATGTTCAAGGGCACCCTCAGCTATGTAATGACTTAGAAACCAGCCCAGGCTGAACGAGACCCTGTCTCAAACAACAACAAAAATATATAGTTAAGAAGAATTTTTGTGTGCACTTTACCACAACAAAAACCCCTTTAAAATGTAAATGAATGTATCAGAACTTTATACTCTTAGGTCTCACAAAGAAAAGGGAAGCAAATTCTATATGTCCCTTTAAAAATTAAAAACATAAAAGTCCATAGCATCCTAGCAAACTCTTCTTAGATCTCCAGAGCTACAGAGAGCACACCTTGGGTGAGTTCACTGCCATAGGTCTGGTCATTAGAACATAAAAGGAGGACACATAAAGGGTCCCTTGCTCCTGGACCACAATGAGCATCTAAGACATCGTCAGTCAGCTACCACTGGAAGAAGAACATGCTAGTTAAAGCCACTTCTGCTACTGTGTATAGAAAAGGCTGGCTACAGAGATTACTCTTTTCTGTGTTCAGAAATAATAAGGTTATCAAAAAGAAATTCTTACCACTCCCTTAACATCAGACCGAAATATTAAGTACACCCCAGGGCCCACCCAGCAGCCCACCACAGCTCTAACAATGGCCAGCCTCTGGTGAAGGGAAAATTTGTCTATAATCTTGTCTCTTCACAGAAGCCACAGCTCTCCCAAATATGAAATACCAACTTGAGATAGTTTTATTTCCACATGTGCTACTCTTGTAGTCAGATCACAAATTATTTTCTGGAATGAAACATTTCGGAGAGTTTACCCTGTACATACCACAGAGAGCGTTCTTGCCGTCTGTCTTGAAAATTCAAATGTGTTAATGCTGTGATTCTTATGTTGTTTTCAAAATTAGCTGTAGCTTACCTACTCTTTTCCCTGCTGCTGCATTATTTCCACTCATTCCAATACCACGAGCAGACTACAATTAAAGCACAAAACACCTACACAGGTGAGTCAATGCAGAACAATCTCTAAACATCAAATACTTGCATTCTATTACTAAAACGTTAATGGGCATCCATTGTTAAATTATGTATTTCACTTTTTATTAAATTAACTTGGCATCTAATCTTGTTTCTTGTGCTTATTATTTATCCTTAAAAGAGTAAAATTTGATGGTTTAGAAAAGAGACTTGAAACTATGTGTCACTGAAAACTATGGACTGACAATGCACACGGATGGCAATGATGCCTGTGAGTTCCAGCACTTAGGGCTGGAAGCAGATCAGAATTCAAGGTCATCCTCAAAGTCCCAGGCCAGCCCGAGGTACTTGAGAAACCTGTCTCAAAATATCAAACAATCATCAAATAGATTTCTTACAGATTAGACAAGTATTTTAGTGAAATTTATGGAAAAACAATTCAATTGTAGGCATCTTTACTTTTTAAAATAAAACCCTAAATTTGAATAGTCATTCACTATAAGACTAACTAGAAGAACAAACTGAAAAGAAAATACTTACTAGAAAAAATTCTGTAGGTTCTGACTGGGGAGAACTTTTCCTAAGGTTTTCATCCTGAAAATGCTGGAAGTTTGTAGACAACCCAATTCCAGAGGGCCGAAGCCTGCCAGGCCCACGTGTGCTCTGCAAACTGTCTCTGCTTGCGCTCTGTGCCAGTGAAGCCAAAAAGCCATTATTATTTACACAGCCAACAGGCTCTTTGGAAGCTTTGTTAGCCATCTCTGTGATATCTCGGGCTTCCACTTTGGAAATAACATCAGATCTTTTTCCAGGCGAATCGACTTTAACACCACGGAAGCGAGCAGTCCTAGAAAAAGAAGAATCTGCTATGGTTCGAATGTCCAATTCCCGCAGGGTGTTTTGTGAAGCAGACGCTGAGGGGCTGCCAGACTCAAAACATTTAGACTGTCTCTGCGGCTTCACCAGAGAATTATGTAGAGTCACTGGTGCAGCACAGAGAAGCGGCGACAGGAGCCTGTTCTTGTGAGAGCTTGCCTCTCTGTGATTAAGAACTGCACTGTCTATGCGGTCACTGCTCAACACTCTTGCCACGTGGTTCAGAGGCTGTTCTGGTGCTCTCAGCACTCTATCGCCTTTAGTAAGTGGGAACTCTGGTGTTACTTTCCCTATGCCTTCCACACCACTGTTCTGCTTGTCACCATTTCCTTCCGCAAATGGAGTAAAAGGACCTACTTCTGGCAGGAGCAGCCCCTCAGCGACACATTCTTCTGATCGTGAAAATAAGACTGCATCATCCTCATTACTAGTTGGCAAGTTTCCTGAAAGGTGCTTTGTCCGCCTAGGCAAGGATGATCCAAGATGAGGAACAGAATCTGCAAGGTCTTTGTCATTTTCCAATTCTATATGGGTCAACTGAGGAAGCAGTCTGCTGCTGCTTGTGGCGTGAGAGCGCGTGCTAATCTCCCAGGTATCGTCCTCCTTCGGCAGCTCGCTCCTGAGAGATGACAGCGGTCTATCGGCAGCAGCCTGAGCGGCGGGACCTGTGCTTGCATTCCTGGATGTTTCAGGGAGATTCGCATTCCTAGGAGAAGGCAAATCAGACTGCCCGATGTGAGGGAGGACTCTTAACAGTCTGTGCCGGGCTGCTGCTGTGGAACTGCTGGAAGGTCGAGGAGCTAGAGGTGGGCGAGGCTTTACCTTGACAACTTTCTTAGGCTACAAGAAAAGAGTGCACATGTAATTCCTCAACATGGCTATTTCTGTCCATCAGCAACAATCAGTGGAGAAGATGTTACTTACCATATTGGCATTTAGTTACCTCGATTTACAGTGCTCAAAAAAGCAGGGCAGGGCGTGGTGTCCCACACCTGTAACGCCAGCCCTTGGGAGGCTGAAGAAAGGTGGCTGTCACGAGTTTGAGGCCTGCCTGCCTGCTTTACAGAATCCACTCCACTCCAGCCTAAGCCACAAGATGAGTCATCTTCTCAATACAAAACAACAACAATGAAATGCTTTAAAATATTACGACATCTTAAGATCTCTCTATGTCTAATCTAGCCCCCATTGTAGGGAGAGTGGGCGTTGCCTCTGACATGAACTCTGATGCCCCCAGTGTGATCACTTCCCCTTGGTGGGGAGGCCCCCCAACACACAGAGCAAGGGGAAGCAGGCTATCCGGATGAGACCTGATAGGCTGTGATCACATGGTGGCAGAGAAGGCCTCCTTCTGTCAGAGGTCTAGGGGAGGATATAGGACAGAAGAGGGAGGGTGGGAATGGGAAAACACAAGCCAGGGGATAATGTTTGGGATGTAATCTGAGTAAATTAGAATAAATCAAAATTTACAAATTAAAAATACCTTAAGATTATGATTAAGAACATTTTGTCATATTACTTTACTGAGCATAATTTTCTGAAGATGTTAAAGAAAAGTAATTTTGTTTCATTTTCCTCACAATTCTTTCTCAGGATGTTGAGTATGGCATTTCTCCTAGGAAGCTGTGTGCATAGATGGGTACTCAGGAAAAAAGCTAGCAGGACCAAACTGCTGACCCTGGTTTGTTTTGTTTTTTAATTTTGAGACGAGGTCTCTCTGTGTAGCCTTGGCGGTCCTGGACTCACTTTGTAGACCAGGCTGGCTTCAAACTCACAGTGATCCACCTGCCTCTGCCTCCTGAGTGCTGGGATTAAAGGTGTGCGCCACCCCGCCCGGCTTTCAAACTGCTGACCTTGAAAAGGCTGTCTCTAGTTGGTTTTTGTGGAAGCGCTCTTACCCAAACCTATCACTTGTGCAACCAAAATGGTTTATAACGAACATTTGCTTTTCTGCTGTGTCTAGAGCATACAGATACATACCAGGCAGACAGTACATATAGGAAGAAGAAAAGATTTTTTTTCTAAAGGAGAAAAGAACCCCTTGTGGGAGTTGCTAATGGAGTCTCGTGAGATAAGACTGCACATGTGTTGTCATAACTCACTAACAGAAATCAAGACTGCCTTGAGTTTACATAGAGGCAGGGGCCTCCAAGATGCCCGGACTTAGATCCATATGCTTTTCCCTCTGTTAATTTTGCTGTTGTTTCCTTTTGTTGTACTAAGTGCCTCATTATACATACATACAACTGCATACTGTATACATAAGCCTAGGGTATCAGTAAACAAAGGATTGGACCTACCCTCCCCTAACACAAAGTTTACAAATAAGTTATCAGAAAGGGTGAAGTTGAGAGCTCAAGAAAGGAGCCTTCCTTGGGCTGGAGAGATGGCTCAGAGGTTAAGAACACTATCTATTCTACTGAAAATCCTGAGTTCAATTCCCAGCAACCACACAGTGGCTCACAACCATTTATAATGTGATCTGGTGCCCTCTTCTGGCATGCAGGCACACATGTGGGCAGAATACTGTATAGATAATTAATAAATCTTTAAAAAAAGAAAGGACATCTAATGGCACTCCAAAAGCCTGGCCTATAAGAAATACATACTGAAAAGAAAAAAAAAGAAATACACACTGAGCTACTGAGTGGTGGTGCACACCTGTAATCCCAGCACCAGGGAGACAGAGATAGGTGGATCTCTGTGAATTTGAGCCTGGTCTGAGTTCCAGGCAGCCAAAGCTACACAGAGGAACAAACAAAAATACTGAAAATTCAGTTAAGTACCAGTTGAGAAAAGGAGAACTAGAACGGCTGGATAAGATGGAAGTACCTTGTAAAGGTAAACTGGCGTTTTTGTTTGGTTCGTTTTTGTTTTTCTAGACAGGGTTTTTCTGTGTAGCCTTGGTTGTCCTGGAATTTGTAAACCAGGCTGGCCTTGAACTCAAGAGATCCGCCTGCCTCTGCCTCTGAGTGCTACAATTAAAGGTGTACACCACTATACCCTGGCTGGTGAGCTAGCTCTTGCTGCCACTTTAACCCTGAAATCATTGTCTTGGCAGCCTACAGCTATATACTTTCAAAAATGAAATTGTTTTCTAGGCCTTAGAAATCAACAATAGCTACCAAAATTGCAACTGAATAGCAACACATACCCTCCCAAATAAAGACACAGACATTCAAAGAGATCAACAGTACAAACAATTAAAATTACCCTAACGGAGATAAAGAACACAAACTACAAATTAGCATAAGACTGAAAAAAACCTCAAGTGCAGGAGGCTCATATGCAAAGTTTGTGCCTGTGGTGACAAGCAAGGATGTAGCGCTTTCAAAAAGAAGAAAGTAGAGCAGGCAAGGGCTAACAGAATATAAATAAAATATACTCATAAAAGAAAATCCCACTTGTGTAAATACTAAAGAGAGTTTAATATCTGGGATATCAGAATGAGCTAGTTGAAGCCAAAGAGAAACAGCCGGAAGTTGTTTGGGATCTATGCTAACAGTTAAATTTTAAGAAGGCTCTACTGTGCAAGGGGGTATATTGGAAGGAAAAGGATCCATTTAAGAACTTTTTACTTAAGGTAAATAAATAAACAAGAAAAAGAAAGGTAGAACTCCCCCCCCCAAATCACATAATCAGAAAATCTACCTATGTTTCTCTGCAATGGTAGTGCCAAGGATTAAAAACACACAAAAAGAGCGCTCTTGAAACATATCACCCTGGTTTACTGAAAAAAAAAAAGAAAAGAAATAAATCACCTTCCTATATAATAATTCAGAATTCTTAATACTTATCCAATAATGTTATAAGAAAAAGAACAGAAAAGGGGGCAACATATCCACATTAGAGGTAAATAGAAGGTGAGAACCAGAGCATTTTAGCTGATAAACATTCTTCCCTAACACAATGAGGTAAAAGAAAACTTCACAACAGTACCCAGTCTAAATCAAATACCCTTAAATTAGTATTTGTATATTTTATTTATTAATGTGGTGTGTGTGCATAAAGGTATGTCTGCAGGTACAGGTGTGTGCATGCATGTAGAGGTCAGAAGTTGACGTAGGTGTCTTCCTCAGTTGCTCTTTTCCTTATTTTTGGGGATAGCATCTCTTTCTGAACTTGGAGCTTCCTAATTAGATTGCACTGACTGGCCAGCGAGCTCCAGGGAGCTCCAGAGCCTATCTCGCTCTGCTTGTCTTACAGATGCAGGCCATGGTGTCTGGCTATTTATGTGGGTTCTGGAGATCTGAATGCAGGTCCTCACACTTGCATGGTGGGCACTTTAGCCAATGAGCACTCTTCCCAGCCTGTTTGATTTTGGAGAGAGGGTGAATCAAGCCTGGCCTAGGCCTCCTCCTGCTCTTCCTGTGTCAGCCTCTGCAAGGTGAGGGTTACAGGAATGTGACATCACTTTCAGCTCTTGCACATTATGTTCTATGAGTACATCAAGTCATAACCCCAACCAAGACACAATGAATAAAAAAATTAGAAAACACTAAAAGGTGGCCAAGCTTAGAAATAATCAGAAAAAAAAAATTGAAAATGAAAACCCAAAGAAATTCAGATTCAAGGAGAGATTTAATCAAGAGTGCTAACGTATAAAAATACCCAAAAGAATGAAAATAAAACAAAGAATTTTAAAAGATAACAGAAAATAATTACTATAAAATGAAGTTCCAACATATGTATAAAGGAAGTTCCCTACAAACAAAATGAAATAAAAATCAAACATTATAAAATTAACAAGTTATAAAAAACAGTGGTGAAATACTTTGTGTTTTAAAAAAGCATAAGCATACAGTGAAGCTGACCCAGAGCAGTTAATTTCCAAGTCATATCCTTTTAAACAAAAGCCAGGGCTGGAGGTATAGCTCAGTGTCATAGTGCTTGCCTGGCCTATTTGAGGCACTGGGTCTGAGACCTCATACCAGGGGAATGAGAGAGAAGTGGGATAAGAAGCCAGCAAAGGCCAGCACAACCTGATGACATCCATACATAGTCCCAGCACTCACCAGGGTAAGGCCCAAAGATCAAGTTTAAAGCCAGCCAGGTAAGTCTGAGTGTGGTGGTTTGAATGAGAAGGCCCATAGGCGCATGGATTTGGGCGCTATGGAGTGGCACTATTGGGAGATGGGGGCACTGTTGCAGTAGGAATGGCCTTGTTGGAGGAGGTGTCAAAAACCCAAGCCAGAGCCAGTCCCTCTCTTCCTGCTGCCTGCAGATCCAGATACACAAGTCTCAACTTCTCCAGCATGTGTCCTCCTGCATGCTGCCATGCTTCCCTCCATGATGATAATGGACTAAACCTCTGAAACTGTAAGCCAGCCCCAATGAAATGCCATCACGGTGTCCTCACAGAGATAGAACACTGACTAAGACAGGGGGAGACATGAAATTTAAAAAATGAAGTCATTTACAAAAAAATTGGGGTGCTTTGGTGAGACTCCTTTTCAGTTGCAATATAGAAAGCAAGACAGTTGCAGAACATTGTTAAAAGCCCTGGCATTCCTTATCTGAATAAATCATCACTTGGCAAGCTATAGAAATGATCTCTGGGAGCTGGAGAGATGGCTCAGTGGTTAAGAGCACTGACTGCTCTTTCAGAGGTCCTGAGTTCAATTCCCAGCAACCACATGGTGGCTTACAGCCATCTATAATGTGATCTCATGCCCTCTTCTGGTGTGCAGGTGTACATGCAGGCAGAACACTGTATATATAATAAATGAATAAATCTTAAAAAAAAAAAAGAAATGATCTCTGAAAGCAGTCTTTAAATTATCACTTTATTTTTTCTTAGGTTTTAGACTTCTGAAAGTTCAGTACTTACAAGTCTTTGCCTTAACAGGGAATTTATATGCAGCTAATGAAAGTATGGGAAAAGCTAGCAGCCATGGCATCAACAGCAAAACATCAGTAGGGTTAGGATAGAAAACATGATCTGCCACGTTTTTCTTTACAAGTAGAAATGCTGCTTGCTCATATTCTTAAAAATGGAAACAGATGGAGAAAAGAGAAAGCAAAGTAAGTTTTCTGACTGTCACCTAGTTAATAGGCAAGAGGCAAAGGTATCAGGTCTGGGGATGACAGTAGGAAAGCGAATGTTAAAGATACAGTCCGGAAGTCTGGGGGTGGTGGTGCTGCGTGCCTTTAAGGAGGGTCTCATGAGTTCGAAGCCAGCCTGGTCTACAGAGTAGACAGCCAGGGCTTCACAGAGAAATTCTGTCTCAAAACAAAACAAAACAAAACCCAAAGCCCAAAAAACAAACAAAACCAGTCCAGGACAGCAAGTATTTTCTGACCTTTAGAATTACCAGAATGAAATGGACAAGTCCAAACGCATGGTCACATTGACAACCCTGATTAATCTCAGGTTACAGAACAAAACAGACGTAAGGGACATTTGGGGGAGGAAGAGGATTGGACAGGGATGCAGGGAGAGGGGGTAGGGTTACTATGCATTATGTACACGTGCCAAAATATTTAAGAATAAGTGTGAGTGAATGTGTGAAGCCAAAGTCCCAAAGAGATATTTGTACCCACCATATTCACAATCCCTAAATGTCTACTGATAGGTCAATGAATGAAGAAAGCGTGGCACGTACATGCAATGGGATATTCTTCAGTCTAAAAAGGAAAGAAGATTCTGACATGTGCTACACCATGGATGAACCTCAGAGATGTCACACTGATTAAATAATCTAGCCACAAAAACTCTGATATGTCACTTATGTCTGGCATCTATAGTAGGCAGATCCACACAAATGGGAAGTGGAATGGTACTGCCACAAGTTGGGGGGGGGGAGTAGGAAACTGGTTTTAAGGAATACAGAAACTCTGCTTTATAAGACTAAGTTCTAAAGACTAGTTGAACAAAGGTGAAGCATATATAACACCATGAACAGGATTACATTTGAAGACAATTAAAGCTCATGTGGTTGCACATTCCTGTAGTTCCAGCATGTGGGAAGTAGAGCCAAGAGAACTAGGAGTTCAAGGCCAGGCTGGGCACGGTGGCACATCCTGTAATCCCAGCACTCAGGAAGGCAGGGGCAGGCGGTCGCTATTGCTTCAAGGCCAGCCTGGTTTACCAAGTACAGGACAGCTAG